>NC_088713.1:2127500-2307500 GCF_963576615.1 Watersipora subatra
GGCAACAGTAGTTTATCTTGTAGTAAAAAACTGCTAGCCTTACAGCAGCATAACGGCTTTCAACATATTGTTATTTCAAAAGTTTGATGAGGAAGAAAATGGTAATCTAAATAATTCATTTTACATCATTATGAAATTAATTCAGTTGCATGAAAAACAATGACGAAAAATATAGGCCTATTTGTTACAAGTATTCATTACAAGGCTGATGTTGGTACTAGCGTTTCATAACACCTGCTATTTTATCTCTAGTGTGTTTAAACCTTTAGACTTCCTTTAGCCGCTTTTATGGAGTCATAAAACAAAGATTACTGATAACAAGTAATTATACCAGAGTGTAGGAAGATATTCTTCAACAGCTGCGGTGGCGCCACTTATCTTTTATTAGCCTAGGAAAGGAATGTCAAGTATTTTGAATGTTGGATGCAAACAAATGATGTAGGAATGTCTACATTCACTTGGAATGTCATGACAGCTCAGCTTACTCAACTTAGAAGAAAAGTCAAGCTGATCAACTCTTTAGATAAAAGTCATCAGGATTATCATTCATTGCAGTAGGAGTTTTCATCCTTTTGAAGAGGTGCTTTCGCGGTACTTTCGTGAGAAGATAATAAGTAGGCCAAGTTTCCTAACTTAAGTGCGATCGCCGTACCAGAAAGTATGTTTGCGAGTTGTGTACCGGCTGAGCCCTGGTTATGTTGTTGCTAACCGCTCTGACTTCTGACTGTAGATCTTTAGCAGGAGCTTTTTACTTGTGAAGTTATTTAAATTTATTCGTGATTCTTCTTCAAGTCTTCAATATATAATTTAAATTAAATGCAATTTTGTTATTGTCAGCAATTACAGTTTAGTCTTTAATATCAACATTGATTGCTTTAGCAGATGAAATTTTCAGAGATTAAAAATTTCTTTTTAACTCAGTCCTTAACACAAAATGATGTACAAAAATGTTTTAGCATTAAAATCTTTGTGCAGTTGAACTGTGAAACTGGATTATAAAAAGTTTTAAAACTGAAAGGAGTGAACCACAAAAGCAGATATTAGTTAAGAAAATTTATATTTTTGTTAAATTGCCCAGATTGATAAGCACCATCAAGCTTGTCACGTAAAGAAAATTAAAAAAAAGCCCTTTTAAGCAAGCGGATCATACAGCTTTTACCCAAATGAGTCAGCGCCTCCAAAAACAATAGTAAGTAATGTATAAAAGAGTTTTGGCAACTATGAGATGCTATTCTCGTTTGTAATCAAAAGAGATGAATTTTAGGTCGAAGACAAAAAAATTATCCATTTTTATACCACGTTACAATGATGGATGAGGTGGGGTGTAATTACCTGAAATCTGTATCATTTACATTACAAATAACTCTATTCCATTCACAAAGTTTGCTTATTATTCAAAGTTAGAAATGTCCATGTTACTGGAGTGACTTTTAGCATCAAATGTCTTTTGTAACAACATAACAAGCCTTCATCCACTGGGCTGGAGTCCTAGTTTTAATCCATGAAACTTTTTTTTCGATTTTCTGTCTCTGCCTTCTTCTTTCCTCTCTCCTCTTTATCTCTTTATATCTCTCTTCCTCTCACAAGTACTCTCTCTTCTCCCTCTCCCTACCTGTTATCTCCTCACTTTCTATTCCTACTGTCTCTTTTCTCTCTCCTCTTGCATTTTTCTCCTCTCTCTCACTATCTCTCCCCTCTTTCCGTTTCCTCTTCCATCCTGTTTTTCTACAGAAGCCTATGCTACAGTTCAATACTGGAATAGATCAATAAAATTTTGGACCACTAATATATTTTCAAATGCACAAAATATTAGCTACTCGCCATTATTGTCTGTGTAAAATGCAAACTTGTTATATTAGACATTTGTAAACATTTGGCAGCTTCAAGCTTGGTTAAATTTAGAAACTTATTTCGCCATTAAATTCTTTATTCAAGCACAATCAGATTTTGGCCTGATAAAAAAACAGTTACACTTTTAATAATATTGTCAGTTTATGATAGTGGTTACATTGGAGTCAAGCAAAAATTTTCCTGACCCACAATGTCTGATAAAACATTGTACAAAAAGTGCCTCAAGGCTGGTTCCTACTGTATTGCCGTTAGTCAGCGTTTTCCTTGCGGCGTTCATCGGCAATTATGTGAACCGATGGCATCAACGAAGCATCGCGGACATGTCGGGAAGATTTGCAGCTGTCTAACTTTCCCGATAATTCGCCGAGCATCGACGATCGCCTTTCAAATATGAACCATTTCGATGATGGTAATTCGCAGTCACGGATGGCGGAATTTAGTTATATCCGTTTATGATAGTCACTCCGGGACTAGTATATTTGATTCTAGCACTCGGAAACAAAGAGTTTTTTGCAAAAATTAAAAAAAAATGAGAACACTACTTCACGGAGTATTTCCTGATGCAAACGCGGATAGCTTTGTGATGGTGTGAGCATCATTATCATCAACAATCACCGAAGTATTGTGGCATCAACGCTGAGATACGACAATATAGTGTGAACCAGCCTTTATTATGAACAGTGATGAAGTTTTTCCTCAAGGTTATTCACTTAGTTGATCGTAAATGGCGGATAGCTATCGATCGCTATCAGGCATTGAGGGAGGATTTTGTTCAATAACCTATCAGTATCGTAGTAATTTCTGGCCACAGAGTAAGACAGGAAAATATTATAACCAGAGCCAGAAAAACCAGATGTGCTAGAATATTTTACATCATGACCTGAAAAAGTTGTATACCAGGGTCATTGTGTCTGGGTCAAGGGTCATAGTATCTAGGGGTTCTGCAGTAACATTTTTTGTAAATGGATAAAGTTGATCAGCGTCACATTTTTACAGTTTTTATTAATTTCTTATAGCCAGTAAAAGAGGTTAGTAATTCTAACATGGTACACAGACAGGCAATCACCAGCTTCTATAAGTATTGTTTAAATTATTATTTCCAAGTGTTGCTTTTCCAAAACGGATTGCTCAATTTATCTCAAGACATCGAAATACAGTACACGCCAGTTATTAAGGTTGATACGCACCTCAGAAATCTACTTTAAACATATTTACACCATTCTGAATGTACTTGGTTAAATCAAAACAGTTATTTTTTCAGACCAGTTCATCTAAAATTTCAAAATGTAGTAAATTTCTTGAAACAACCAGAAAACTTAATGACAAAATTTTCAGAGAGTTTGAGTCATGTTTATTTTGTTTAATGTAAGATTCATAGACTAGATAATCCCTTCACCAACCTATATCGAAAATAAAATTGGATCCTTAATCCTATGTTTAGTTTTGGCTAAAATTATTCTCATCATGTCAAGCAACAGTTTGACGGTTTTGTCTATAAATGGAGTGAAACCCTTAAGACTTTTATTGAGTCAATCGTTACTATAAGAGCCATGTCCATTTAGTTGTTTGTCCGGAGCCACAGTTGGAGGTATGAAAAAAATGCATCATACAGAATTATAACTAGTGTCATTCAGATTAGTAGTCTGACATCTTACGCACAAACGAATCAACCGCCTTGGCACCCTTTGGAATAACTGTGCATACGCTTGTTACACCTGAGGATCTCTCCTATCACACTGGATTGCCAGGGTGCTAATCTCTTCACTTTTTTAAAACTGCTAATGTGATCATAAAAAGTATGTTTCTATCAAAGGGTTTTTAAATATTGTTATTCTTCCTATTGTAACTATTATTCATACTACTACCCTAGCAGTCAGGTGTGTTGAAAGAGACATTCAGGTGTTTCAATAAAGCACAGAGAATAAGGATCTACAGAATTATTCTGAAACATCAGAAGGCGTTTGCTTGGTACAGACGGTAGAGTGCTGTGGCCAATGTGGCAGGTTTGAATACCTAAGATAGTGCAGTCAGTCGTCGACTTACCCCCTATGCCCACCTGACTTTACGAAACTTGTCCGTGGGCAGATCAGGCAGCTCCTTATCTCCAAGTGTGGCTGTAGACAGTCGAACTAACTGAAATCTCAAAAATTGAAATCTTGGTGGCGGTGAAGAAGAGTCAGAAAAACTCTCTGTAAGCAAGAGTGTTGAACACTATCTGTTCGGACTCCAATTCCCAAGAGATGTTTCCAAACCAACTGAGTTCACAAAATACACTGGTTTGTTTGCACATACGATTTGTACGATACCGCTGACTCCGAAAACAAGTCTGTTCATAGTTGAATCTACCGATATCTCATGGCTATCTTGTAAAAACAAACCATAATGAAGACGTGGAAAAGATCTTATTGGGGTGATAGTATTTGTATATATTATATTTGGTGCCAAGGAAGAGCCAGAGCTCTGTGATCCTCAAAACAAACTAATACAAGATAATTTAAGATAAAGAATGAAGAGAAGGGACGGAACAGAAAATAAGCTGAATACATAACAGTACCAATACATAAATACAAGATGAACTCAGAAACTTCTTTTAGCTTGGGCTACTGTCACATATCCAATTTAGTGTCTGATATTTTCAAGCAGGTCAAAATAATAGAAATTGTAGAGAGAATACGAAAAACTAGACCACGGCTCGAATTTTTTCACTAAAATCTGTCAAGAATATTTTATGAAAAAATGTGGAATGTAAAGCTTAAATTTTTCAACTTTTGTACTAAAGGTAATGCGTCTTTTGTGAGCAAGAGGAAATAACTCCTTCTGAATGCCTCTAGACATCGTTGTGCACGCATACATAAATATATTGGTATTAGCCAAAGATCCTGAGTCAGCGTGTGATCCTATTGCGACAGCAAAAATGAGAAGCTGGTGTATGGTCACTGGGGGTCTTGCTGTTGAGCCGGCGTAGGAGTGGGGGGATTACTCTGACTTTGTTGAGCAAAGAACTCATTCATCTTCTTAGCAACCTAGAACAGACCGGAAGAACCTGGTAGAGTGGATAAAAAACCGCAAGGGTAGACGACAAATTAAAATTGAACAAGCAAAATTGAAGTTTTTTACTTTGAGAGCGAAAGTTGGGAGAAGCTGCCAAACTGCAACAGAACTAGTGTTCAATTTGATGTGGTCAGCACAGTTGACGGCCGTGCTTAATTGGTCAGCAAACTATTAGTGAATACGATAGTTTTCCCCCACAAACTACCGATTCAAAACAACGTTTGGAACCATATAACCACAACTCTTTCAATGGAATAAAAATTCCTAGAAAGGAATAAAAACTGCCACGGAATAACAAGTCCCACAAAGGAATAAGAACTCTCGCAAAAAATGTCTGGGATACTATCTTTAAAAAATTGAGCATATTTTTAAATCATAAATTAAAACTGCTGATTTTTAATTACTACCGCTGATACATATTTCACAATAACTGAATTAACTAATAATTGAGTAAAGGTCAAGGGCGACTTTTAAGCTACTTTTTATAATTTCACTATCTACTGTCGATCATTCTGCTAGCTACAATGTGCTAAATAATACGAAGTACATATAGAATCAGACAGCTGAATAATATTAAATAATACAACATACATATAGAATCAGACAGCAGAATAATAATATCGACGATAAATAATGATGATAATGGTGATAAATCTTGACTGCATTTCTCTGTTCTATTAACAACAATTTTGCTTTTCTACAACATTGCTATCCTGCCAACAACGATGGTTCCTGATAGGTACATGTAACTGGTAACATCAGCTGTATTGGGCATGTAAGTGTGTCATATGGAAATATGGAGCCATATGAAAAAAGCCATGTGCACACTAAATGATACATTATAGAACAGCTAAAGAACTAGCAATGCGCTCGATCTGTTTGACCAAAAAAGCAAAGTTGTGCTTCTTGTGTATTATTTTCTATTCTTATCACCAAAACATGGAACTGAAATAAAATCAATTTTGCCTGATTTGGAAGCATCCTTTGACGATTCTGGCAGCAGTAGAGTGATGACTCTCATTGGTAGTTACTGCCACGAGTTTTTCAAAGTCTTCAACCTTCCTATGAATAATTTTAATAAATTCGTTTACTTGAACTTTTCAATTTTTTATTGCGTTGATATTCTATGGTTCCATATGAAAGTTACGGAGGTAGCTAATTCTAGAAGAAGCCTTTTTCTACTTATAAAATTCCAAAAATATTCTAACACTAGCGAATGCCGAGCATTGCACTGGTATTAAAAACAGCTTATAAAACAGTGGCAGGTAATGCAGTTGCCATTAGCCTGGCACATTGCCAATGGCTAATTTGGGTAAGCTAGTATTGCTAAACTTACTAAAAAGAGCACTGAGAGCAAGCATAAAACGACGTTGCTCCATACCATAAAGCGGTATGCATATTTTTATCCACATAGAGACATATATCGCCCAATGAATCCATCAATCTCGCGTAGCTCAACAGTTTAGCATGTCGTCTGGGGAACGGGATTTTGATAGCTATAGCTAGACAAACTGAATCACACACACACAAACCTTGATATTTACATATAGGCCTATAGATGTAACAAAAATAATATTTTTTACATTGATGTTTATGTTAGTTGTGCTTTACACAAAGATTGATAGCAACTTGGTAAAGAAACCATGATAGTTACTTAAAATCAAACTAAACAGTATCCTGCAGTTTTTAGCCTATTAACAAAGTCTGGCCAGAATAGAATATTCCATGTTTAGGATTTCCATTAACTAAGATATTTGCTAGAGTTCTAAAGTTGAAAACAGTGGCAGTTACTAGAAATAACCAAACTTTGTGCAAAACTGGAATGATCAAAAATACTTTGTCTGAACAGGTTTCCAACTGCCATTGACTGGTAATAAAACGAAAAAAATCGGTAGCTGTCGGAGTCCTTTCTGATTGGTTGTTGTAATAGCAGAACTATCTATCAATTATTCTGTAAGCTTATCATCAGCTGATAATCAAAAACGGATTGAAATGATTGCCTGTTCCAGTTTATAGTGGAGGTGGCCTGATTCTAATGTACGCAAAGCTTGAGTACAGTTCAAAGAATTTCTTTTCAACAAACTTAGTCAAGTGGAAACCATTACATACTGATAAAATCCCACGCCACTAAAGCCGGGAGGGTAGAGGGTGGGTATGCTGTGGTCACCAAGGAGACAGCCATTGGCCAATAAACAAAGCCTTCTATAATTACTGCTAGCTATAAAGTTGGCATACTGCCAAAGTATTGCTATTTTTAATCTATTGTATTCCAATGAGGCGGTATATGGGAACTGATGTGGCCTAATCTGCCATTGCAATCGGTTGAGTCAACTGAAATCAATTCATCTGAATGAACAATGAGATGTAAACTTATCTCAGTGTAAATATTAGCCATGTAATCAGAGTATGTTTATAATGAATAGGCTTTAGCAACCTGCACTGACTACACCTACGCAACCTGCACTCATTAAAGCAAGCGTCACTCTCTGCAGCAGTAGATAGAAGTCAGGCTAAAGGGGTGGTCACACGAGAGCCGAAATTAACTAAACGACGCAAAACGACGACGGTGTCAGTTGTAAACTGTTCGGCCGAAGACATTTCTGGCCAAAACGAACTATGTCAGTCCTGCTCGAAAGTTCGCGGCCGAACCCCTGCTCTTATTGGCTGGTTGAAATTCTAGCGAGCACGCTTGACATTAATTCTTACGTGTGCGAGCAAAGTTAAAAAAGAAAAGGCCGATATTTTTATTTCGTTAATTAAACAACATGGAAGGAATTTACGACCAGGCTCACCCGGACAATATCAAAGATATGGCGTCATTTACATTATTTGGTCTTTCATTTCGAATGAAATGGGAGCACAAAACTATATGGAATTCGTTGATAAATAAGTAAAATAATTAAAAGACATAATCCATTGCCATATAATGATATATTGTAAAAGGATTTTGCCAGGCTTTAAGGTAAGGCCACACGAGACAAAATTCTCACGAAATCGGTGAAATTTGGACGAAACGATTCGTACGAATTGACATTTGGACGAATTCGTCCATCGTTGGTTGCGCACGATGAACGAATCCTGAATTGGACGAAACGTCAGAAATTCCTACGTAACGCTGTTTGATTGGTCGGTTGAAAAGGTTAGTTGAATGTTGAAGGTCGTTTTCTTTGGCGCATGTTTGGTCAGATCTAAAAAAGATAATGATTTGCGAGTTTCTAGCCCGCAGTTCCTAACTTGGTTTGAAAACTGTGTACTGTGTTGGCGATTATATGTAATCAGTAGTACCATGGACGTAATGGATTTATTTAATAGAAATATAACTGTTTTGTAGCTAGACTAATATTTGCTGAAAAGTCAGGTTCCCATATGTATTTAATAGAAATATAACTGTTTTGTAGCTAGGCTAATAATTGCTGAAAAGTCAGGTTCAAGTTTGTATTGTAAATAGAAGAAAAAGTAAAACGGTTTTGTGGGCAAGCCAAAACCTGCTGTAGTCATACAAAATAACCGTTTTGCAATGTAGTACATACGTAATAGTTCGTAATAATATTATCAATGTACAAGCTCTATTCAAAAGTATACTAAAAACCATTTACAACAACAGCCTACTACAACTACTCAGTGCAACTAGCATTAGCAGTTTTGTAGTTGCGTAGAAACGACCTTATTAACGCGCAGTTATATTGTAGGCGCCGGAATTAATTTACGTGTACATTCCGCAACCGATATTAGGAATTAGGATTTGCGACTAGAAACTCACAAAACGTTATCTTTTTAGATCTGACCCACATGTTTGTACTGAAGCAAATGATTGAAACGGAATCGGCTTCAATTTATCACCGCGTTATGATTGGCTAGTTGAAAGTTAGTTTCGCACGAATCCGTGGTGGAAAAACTCCGTGTGGCAGGTCAGAAATTCCGTACGAATGGAATTTCCCAGATTAGTTGAAATTACACGATACGTGTGGCCCGGCCTTTACTCAGGCACAATGTAGCTTGTGATTGTGTTGCATAAATGTAAGATGTTGCACTTAAGTTTTGCATAAATGTAAGAGAATGGTTGTGGTTTTCTTTCATGTAGAATATAAGTAATGTGTCATACTCATCCTGATGAAGAATCGTTGACTGATTTATTTATGTAAAACCACAGTACTATGATAAATACTGTTTTTGTTTGTTATGTACTCAGCATAGAAAAACATTCATATGTTAACAAAAAATATAATTTTGTTGATGGGAAGGGTTGGCAAAATCTTTGTATCGAGTAATTTGTTTTGAGCAGGTGATTGATCTTCTGATAAATCTGCTGCGTAATTGTAATTAATAATTGTTCCTCAAAGTTTTTTGTTTACAATAGAAGTATTTAGCTCAAATACATAAAAACTACCAATGAAACAATGTCCTGTATCCATGCATATGGCATCTAGGAAGTGAAGTGACTTCGGATGCCGTGTGACATGTGGCTTAGCCGAACCGAACCTAAGTCGGTTCGGTCATCGTGTGACCATGGCTTAAGCCTCACACTAGCTGTCATGACGAACCTCATGCCAGACAGCATACCAGACGTTATGTCAAACAACGTACCATGTGTTAAGCCAGGCGTTATGCTAGACATCGCTCTAGACGTTAAGTTAAACATTACGGGAGTTTCATGAAGTTGGAACCTTTCATATCGATTCCTGTCCTTTACAACAATGTTAACATACAACCAATACGATATAAACCAGGTAACTCTCAAGGAGGACAAATTGCGGGATGAATATTGCCATGAAACGCTTTGTTATCAAAGAGTCATGTCAAACTCGTTAACACATAGAATTAGTTGTGCTAATTTTAAAATAAATTTGACTGAGATAATCCAGAAGCAGTACAGACACAACGTATTGTTATTGGAAGTGTTTTGGTTCCAGATAAAATAATACTAGGATCTCTTACAATGAACAAATAAAATAACTGTCTTACCTCTGTAAGAAAAAGCATAATAACAAATTAATGACAACAAGTTCCAACTCTATAATCGCTTTTTAGTAAAAGTTATAAACTATTGTGGATAAAGACATTCACATTTCAAAATGGCTTGAAACAGAACAGGAATTATTTACAATCATATGGCGGTAACACAAGTGTAATTATTGTAAAACTCCCGGAATGTAATAGCCTAACCATAGTGGAATAGTACAACTCCTTGCATGTGCTGCAAAGTGGAGTTCATGTCAGTTTTACTACAACTAAAACAAGAGTTCATTTAACTTATGAAAGAACAGCGGGTTTCGATAAAGCCTTGGACAAGTTGATAAATTGATTTCTTCAAGGTTTTTCTACAGTGATAAGAAATCTAATTTCCACGCCATTTGTTAGATCAATACTGGGCATGATAAAGCGGTGTTTTGCATCAACAAGATTTTGTTACTGTAAGGTTGCTACGTGCTGCTAACGCTGCTGCAATGGATGCACGATGTCTGATAGTGCCTAATAAATATTTGGCTCAAAGGATGACGTACAGGGTATTATGTGACCGAACAGCTGCCCTGTATTATCTTAAACACTCCCATCTGTTACCCATTAACTGCTTATCTGTAGACTTAAACTTCTCCAGATGTTTATGATGAACCATTGCTACAAGAGGTTACAAAAGTTCAGTTAGCCTGTTTGATGAGCCTCTCGTCTTAGAACACTGCTAACTGACTTTCCCCTGTTCAACATAGATTTTTACAAGAATAGAGTTCTCTACTTGTGAATAATACAGTCACAATAATGATGTCAGTCATAATGAAAGTCATGTGATCGTTCCAATCTGAGCCCAACAATCAGGGCACAGAATTAAATCATTAATTCATGATTTATATATACTAGTACCATGGCAGTCTGATGTGCGGTGGGAGATTATCAGGTGTAATAACTATATGCACAGTTATTCTAGAATGTGTGAAGGCAGTCGATTGACTCAGGTGTTAGAGTGTCGTCTACCAAGCCGAAGGTTGCAAGTTGGAATTCAACTAATAATACAACCTTTTTAACATCCAGCCATGGCTTCGGACAAACAGACAGAAATGGAACTTGGCACAGTAAAGGTTCAGTTTCAAGAAAAGCGATTAGCTTTTTGCTTTCACAGAAACTCAACTTTCCAAAAAACATAATTATTTCCTCTTGAGTTGAACAACCATAAGTTATAGGCCTGATCAATCAAGGCTCTGTAATTTAAAAGCTGTTTTATTATTAATTTAAAAATACGGAATGAAGGATGTTGGCAGAGATTATCTGCATCAAAAATTCACAAAATTCCTCCATTGAAAAATTCCTCTTTTGACAGAGAGAGACGATATGAGAAGGCATTGATGTTTACTGAATGAATAATGGTACACGGAAGGGGACACAACTACATAGTTAACCTACCAGAATTACTCAAAGACATTTAAATATTTAACTTCCACAAATATTCAGTAAATTTTACTAGAGAGTATCAGTGATTTTTCTATCATTTTTGATGGTTGAGTTGATCTGACTGCCAGAATGTTTTAAGATTAAAATCGACAAAACATGATCGGAGTTCACTCGCTCAGATCAAGCGAAAGCGTGATTGTGATGTCTATAGTTGCAGAGAGACTAACAAATTAGGGACTGACGTGACACTATAGTTTAAAAGCAATAGCTGATCTCAACTATAGCAATGATAGCTACTATTGATGTCATTTCGGCACATAATTTCGGAAAAATATATTGGGATCGGATGAACGCATTTGTAGAAACTTAAGCTGAGGGCTGTTTGACCTTTGAATGAAACAGTCAGATTCAACAATGTACCCCCAGCTGCTCCGCTATCAGTAACCAAACACCGGACTTATCTAGGGTATGCATGACATTAATTATCTCCACTGAGTGAGGGCTTGTCATTGTTTAAACTGTCCTACTTATCAGTAGGCGTCTACCAACTGCTATCTGGTGACACTCTGGCTACATCCTGTTCTACTTTTAGTGCAATAACAATGTCAGCAGACGAGCTGAAGGTCAGCTGAGAAAACAAGATGATGTACAATAGATCTGAAAGAGTGTAGAGCATAAGGCCAACTCTAAATAGAGTCACTTGACAGGGAAATCACATGATCATATCATGCCACAGACTCAGGTATCAATAATATAGGTGGTTGGGATGTGAACAACATTTGGCTAGTCCGATAGCACTAGGTGTGTATGAGTAATCCCTTTAAGATCAAGAATGATGTCTTAGTTTACAACAAGCGAGGGGAGGCAGTGGTGTTTTTTAAGAGTATTGTTACACAAACAATGGCTCCGTGGTCGGGACCTCAACATGCCAAATTACAGTGTGCAATTTAGGGTTTGATGTCCTTCCTGACAACGCCGTTTTAGACCACCAGGCCACATCTCCTCTCAAAGATTCGCAGGTTTAACAAAATTTGAGAAAGGAACATCTCAGATCTCAAATTAATAAAACACGATTTTTCAAAAATGTTATGATTTCTTTCCCTTTGTTATAACCTTCAACCACTGCCATATATACCTTCTAGATTTGCTCAACTTGAATACATCGGCGGAAAAAACTTGCTCACAAACAAACGAGCGGCCAAATTTGAAATGATTACAAGTCATCTACACTTGTTCATTATAGTTAAAAGAGTGAGCAACTCCAAAATGCAACAAGTTGTGTTTAAACGATTTTTGTAATGTATCCGTAGTAGAGAATGCTATCATAGAAACTAGGCCTGTATAGCCCAGAGCTATCTAAGAGTTCTATAGATATACCAAAACCATAATCCTTCTTTCAAATATGCTTCACTGCCTCCATATCCAGGGTTGGCAGCATTTATGAAGAAAGCTTAACAAAGTGAGTCACATGAATACGGTTGTTTCAGATTCTCCACACACGGAGGTATGCACATGGGTCACACGGGGAGCATTCAAATTTTAGGCACACAGCTGACATAATTGAAGAATCATTACGGTAGTTGTTAAAATAATAGGGTGTATGAAAACTGAGCCATTGTTCTTATTGAAATCTTGTCCTGAGATCGTCATCACTGCTGACAACCATCTATTCTAACATGAACATACCAAAGTGGTGAGAGCTAGAGATTTCATACCTCAGAATAGAATCAACAATCGACAGTCTAGTCTTGTAAGCAAAATATCAAACTATCTTACATTAGATGTTGTATGAGCCTAAGAAATTGAAGATAACATAACAGGAGGAGGTAACGACAAATACAACATTAACCGGGGGGGGGGGGGGGGGCGCAGGGCAACAGAAGTGATGTGTTCACTTGGAAAGAGACATTTATGAACCTCTGCAGTCAGAACTAAGAAGTTTGATGAAGTATTAAATAAAGTAAGTCATGCCGAGACCGGTAATGTGGAGTCATGCGGAGACTAAAGACAGCAGGTCGAGTGCAACCAGTCTGTAGTTTTTAGCTTTACGCCTGCATCAGCAGTTCAAGCAGCTATTCTATTAACTGCAATCATTCAAAAACAACAAAAAAGAATATGGATAACGCTACTTTGTTGAGTTAAAGCTCATCTAGGAATTAATTTTATGATTTATTACTATTATAGATAAAATAAAATATTTATTACTATTATAGATAAAAATATAGCAAAACATTTATTACTATTTTAGATAAAAATATAACAAAATATTTATTACTATTTTAGATAAAAATATTTATTACTATTATACATTACAGTATAATAAAATATGTATTACTATTATCCATAACAATATAATGAAATATTATTACTATTTTAGATAAAAATAGAATGAAATATTTATTACTATTTTAGATGAAAATAGAATGAAATATTTATTACTATTATAGATAAAAATATAATTGCTATTATTAATATGAGTAATTTTAACTCTAATTTTTAACTTTTGTTGTTTATTGATTTACAGTGCACTGTCAGAACATGATTGCGACCCGTTCCTGTGTTGGCATCGTATGGTGAAAAAATCGTATGTAGGGGTATAGAAACCATAGTAATTATATAATGCAAACACCCCCTGGTGAAAATCGTAAAAATTTTATATAAGTGGTGGATATATTGAAAATTAGTAACAAAATAGTATGTTAACCTTGGTGACTATAATTACCTACAGTACATTAACTTTATTGTATTTAGTGTATTTATCGGTTAAGATCTGCATTAAAATGTAACGTCGCAATGTGCGGTGTAGTGTGTACTGTAGTGTGTACTGTAGTGTGTACTGTAGTGTGTACTGTAGTGTGTACTGTAGTGTGTACTGTAGTGTGTACTGTAGTGTGTACTGTAGTGTGTACTGTAGTGTGTACTGTAGTGTGTACTGTAGTGTGTACTGTAGTGTGTACTGTAGTGTGTACTGTAGTGTGTACTGTAGTGTGTACTGTAGTGTGTACTGTAGAGTGTACTTACCTTCAAGACAGAGGTATGTATAACAAACTTTGAATTCACTTCAAGTAAGTTTAGCTTACTAAACACAAACTGAGGCTAAACTTTGGTATGTATTTTATCCATTTTACTGAATGTCAACTTTTTACCACTAAAACTTTCTCTCCTATTAGTTTCCAGTTTTCCGGTGATATTGGCTATAATTTTAGCCAATATCATGAAAACCTTTTTTAACATAACTCGGCAAGAAAGCCCAAACGATGCGATTTTTGTGTTGAAACGGATTTTTGTTAGCAGGTTAAGAGAAGTTGTCTGACAACTGACTCCTTTATGAAAAGATCGCAACTCCAATTGTGCAACCGGTTTTAAAGTACAAACAAGAATTGCAGAACTGAGAAATCGGTCATCGTGTTTCTTTCAGGCTTTATAAAATATTTTCGGCAAACAGGATTTCGGTGTACTTTTTATTTCGACGCACGTAATAAGCCCACCGATTGTCAAATTTGAACTCTGGCGAAAATTTCTGCATTCATATGGTGAAATAATATTCATATGGTGAGGTGTAAAAATCATCGTGTTCCACATCATAAGGTGAAAAAATCGTATATCACGGCATCATATCCTGGGATGCACTATATTTGATATCTATGTTAATAGTGATCCTCAGGTTGGATGCATCTGACGATTAGTGTGACGATTAGTGCGACGATTAGTGTGACTATTAGCGTGACGACTAGCTGCAATAATCAAGGTGACGATTCATTTTACACTCGAGTAAAATGGAATGGAATAGAACTCGTTTTTTTTAAATAGAGATTTAGTTGTTGACTGGCAGGTCCTTGGCACTCAAAAGGTGAAACCACATAACAAAATTTACTAGTCTAGTTACATATGGAATACCAGTCAGTGTTAGCTAAGCAGCATATTCTGAAAGAGTTGTCTGGTTTTGGTAAGGTTTTTATAAGAGAAGGTTTTATCTTATCTTACAGCACTCTCATAGAGTGAACTCTCATAGAGTGAACTGTAGTATTTCAGGTCATCTCAATGGTTATAATATCTTTTATAAGGCTACATCACAGCTTCTCTTAACCTGAGCCCATCCTCGATACTCAGATGAATGTGATATGAGAGTTGTCTTCCCCAGTAAGTACAATCAATGAGGTCCCTTGCTAGAGTTCTCACAATATTTTTATAGCTAAACATCTTTTTTGATACCGTTGTGGACTTTTTAGAGCATTTCAGATAACAGTTCTGAACAATTTCACTGACATAAGGTGTATAACCTAAGGTATACTAACACAAGGTAATAACAACGAAAACATTTACTGTGATTGTTAAATGTGTAAAGTTCCTCGTTTATCATTTATGTAGGCTAACAAGGTTACGGACAATCCTCAATATGGGGGTCGCCTTTATATATACAAAGTAGTCTCTACATACAAAGTTGTCTCTACATACATAGTTGCATCTACGTACATACAAAGTTGTCTCTACATACAAAGTGGTATCTACGTACACACAAACTTGTCTCTACATACAAAGTTGTCTCTACATACAAAGTTGTTTCTTCATACAAAGTTGTATCTACGTACATATTAGTAAAATATTGGAAAAACTTGTTAATCAACAAATTGTTGATTATTTAGAAAATAAATCACTTTTATATAAAAACCAATTTGGATTCAGAAGAGCTAGAGGCACATCTGATGCCATCTCAACTTTTACTAACCAAATTCTAGAATCGTTTGACCGAAGTGAATGTGTTATAGGAATTTTTATAGATTTCAGGAAGGCCTTTGATACGATCGATCACGCAATATTATTTAAAAAACTAGAGCAATTTAATTTTAGTGAGTTAACCATCAGATGGATACAAAGCTATTTAACCCGCCGAACCCAAACAACAAAAATTAATGATACTTTTTCTAACGCTGACAATTTGACTTGTGGCGTACCTCAGGGCTCGGTGCTAGGCCCGACTTTATTCTTAATTTACATAAATGATCTTTGTGATTGTTTAACTCATCTAACTCCTATATTGTATGCTGATGATACCAATTTGTTTATGAGTTCAAAGAACCTAAACGACGATTTACCTAAAGTCCAATCTGATCTTGAAAAACTAGCTGATTGGTGTCAAACGAACAAATTAACCATTAACTTTGACAAAACCTGTTTTACTGTTTTTAAAAATTACCAGAGCAAAATTAGATTTGATCAGCCTATTCTTTTTAATAACACTTTTATTAAAGCAATTGATGAAGTCAAATTTCTTGGAGTGTCAATTGATAAAAATTTGAACTGGTCTTCCCACGCTCGTAAGCTTTTATTAGATTTACGGCCTATATCAGGCATCTTTTACCGCATAAGTGCTTTCATTCCAAAAAAATTGCTGATTATGCTTTATTACACACTTATTCACTCCAAATTATGCTATTCAATAGAAACTTATGGCAATGCATCCAAAATTCATCTTAGCAAAATAATACAGTTTCAAAAGAAAATTGTCAGAATCATTAACCGTAAGCCATTTGGATTTCCAACAAACGATTTATTTAAAACCTCTGATATTTTAACTATTGATAAATTGCATAAATATAAGTTGCTTATTCAAGCCCATAAATTATTTTACTCAAAATGTGATCCAGCACTACCATTTTATAATACTCGTCATCAATTACTTTCTCTTCCCGTACCTAATCATCTAACTTTAGCCGGTCAACGATCCTCAAACTTTGCAACACCTGCGCTGTGGAATCGACTACCTAATTCAATAAGATCAATAAAATGTCTCGGTAAATATAAGGTGGAACTGAGGCACCATCTCCAGTCTGGAGAGTGAGTGTTACGGTCTGGTTTTTGTGCTGCTGACTCGGGCTCGCGTACCACTGGCTTTGCCATTTCGCAATGGGCCCCATCATCATTTCTTACTTATTGTTATTTTTTCACGCATTGGTTAATTATATTTTGTCTCGAGTATTAATTCAATTGTGTAATCTTTAAAGGTGAAATAAAACACACACACACACACACACACACACATACAAAGTTGTCTTTTCATACAAAGTTGTAGATTCAAAATTTGGGAAAATGTTAGTTTTGGCATACAAATTTCCAACAAACAGCGGACCCCCGCCATATGATTTTAATTCCCGAGGGCGCCCACTCACTTTACCACCAAACCAACCATTTGTCAAACCTATTGTTTCATTCACAAATGTCTGAAGTGAACTAACAAAAATATTTCCTTTACTGATCAGGAATTTCTTAGTTTAGTTTTTACATGCAATTTACGCTCTTACATACTTGTTACAGTGTTCACAATAATGTATTAGTTTCAATGGTTTAATTAATTACTTTAAACATTCGCGTTTGTCGGACTAGAGAATGATTTTAACAAGATGCATCATCATATATAATAATATATACATATATATATATATTATTATATATGATGTATATATATTATAATATATATACATCATCATAAATAATACTTGTCCAAAATATGATGATAGACTGCCATCCATGTACAAATTTAGCTATCGGCCTACTGCTAGCCATATTACCGAAAATTGTCGATTTTGCCTCATGATGTATACAATTTTTTTTCCACTTCAAACTCTATCTAGAACATTTTTGTTATATATTTTATTTTGCCAACATGCTAACAAACAGTGCCATGCAAAAATTTAATGTATCTATATTTTGTGCATTGCTAAAGCTCTATGAAGCTACGAATGCTACTAAGCTAAAACGATTCTCTACAAAGTTCCTTACTCCTACAAAACTATTACTTTCACCACTATCAGAGTCAGTGCTGCTACTTTAATTATCTGTGTAATCAATAAAATCTGAATTTGAATTGGCTAATATGTCATCAACATGAGTAATTCTTTGTTTTCTAACTCGGGAGGTACTTACAAAAGCCATAAGAACACTAAATAGTTCGAACATCAGAAGGAAAAGAAATGTACGTTTTTGAGTTGAAAATTCCCAAGCAAAAACTTAAAAATGCTCCGTGAAATGAGGCCAATTTTATTGTAAAATCTTCAGCCAACACTCTCAATACCTTTAAAGTTCTGAAGATCGTTGGTCATGGTGTCAACAAATAATAAAATCAAGTTACTACGTATTTGATAGGAAATTCGCAACAATGCGCACACGGCAGTCGACCATAGATTTTGCATACATGCGCATGCGCCTATGAAAGGGTGGGTTGAAGCAAATAATCCAGTGCTGCAGTTTGACTACATTTCTTGAACCACCACGTGATCTGTGCAGTTACTAAGTAAAAGGAAACAACTTCCAAAATATATAACATGAACTAGCTGAAATAGCATAATGAACCTACCTCATAGACATATGCGCCGTCTGGTCGCTTGTCTGGGTCAGAATTCATACACAGGGATACTACTTGGATAAGTTGTGGTGTGTAGTGCTCTTCTAAAATACAAACATCTATAGATTAGACACAATCTATGATTGACCAATTAATGTGAGGACAATCCCTCGAAGACTGAGTATGATGAGAGGACAACTCCTCAAAGATCGAGTATGCCGTCTGCTTGACCTACAGCAAGCAGAGGTTGTGCATGTTTTTATGTTCACTATTGCACCATCAATGGCTCTGTGATCGTATCTGGACATGTCTGAGTCTAGTGGCAAGGAAACCTTGACATCTGGCGACATGCTCAGTTGCTGAGAGCAATTTAAGGTTGCATGTCATTCCATGTCACCTATTATTCCATGTCACCACTGTGACAGGCTTTAAGAATTGAACCCTAACCAGTTGTTTGAATGTCGAGCGTTATAGATCACCAGACCTTTAGACCAATCAACAAGTCTATGATATTAACCTGTCTTCTACTGAATGCTGACAAGTACTTTGGCAGCGTCCAACAGGAGAGAATTTCTGTAGAAGAGAATTTCTAACCCACGAGATAAATGGTTTCAAATGGTATCTCTGTTTGTCAGTCAGACTATGACAAGCGATATGACTCAAGCAATATGAAGAACAAAATAACAAAACAATATTTAGAAGTTGTAATGCAAACCAACCAACATAAACATAACTATTACAGTTTCTGCTAGTCTATTAATGGCTCTTCAACTTGTAGGGAGTCGCTTGTGTATTCGGACTAACAGCAGAAGAGATGTAATAATTTTATTACCAGGAATTTCGTGTGGGATGCCATTAGAATGATGAGAACAACACAATCATAAATTGTACTAACGGAACCAAACAAGAGCTTGACTGTAACTTGACTGCTAGTGTCTTGGCGGTGGTATAAAGCATTTGATAAGTTTTAGTAGATAAATCACACAATAGACTATATATTATATTATAGACTATATATTCTTGCTCTAGTAAAATAGGAAATATTTTATAACATCTACACTTTCTGGTGCTATGAAACTGAAAGACGGTTGATCTTTGTAAACAGGTAGTTCTCACTAAACTATGACTCGGAGTTACGACACCCTGTAGAAAATTGCAAAATTTGTCAAAAGCGTGTTCAAAGAAGCTAAATGAAAATAATAAGAAATAGGAAAAAGGAGAAAGGTCGTCGATACAAACCAATAATACTACAGTTACTGTAAAATCAATAACTTGAAAAATTAACCCTGTTTCGAAGGGTCAAAGGGGTGAGTTTGGGAAGTTGTTATAATTTACATGCACATGTATTTTACTGTTCGTACAACGTAAAGACCGTATAGCGTGGACTAGATTATTTACGTTCCAGGTGTGTCTACATTATAGGAGTATACAAAAGGGACTCCGAGAAAGTTTTTAACACCAGAATCACTTAACGGAAGACTGTTCAGAATGTAACCCATCATTAAGTGAGACCTATTGTCTCACTACTAATAATTTTTTACTACTCTGGGATAGAACAGCTTTTACGATGTTGAGTGGCTGTAATGTTTCAGCGCCATATTGATAAGCAGGAGCCATATTGATAAGCAGGAGCCATATTGATAAGCAGGAGCCATATTGATAAGCAGGAGCCATATTGATAAGCAGGAGCCATATTGATAAGCAGGAGCCATATTGATAAGCAGGAGCCATATTGATAAGCAGGAGCCATATTGATAAGCAGGAGCCATATTGATAAGCAGGAGCCATATTGATAAGCAGGAGCCATATTGATAAGCAGGAGCCATATTGATAAGCAGGAGCCATATTGATAAACAGAAGCGATTTAAGACCAGATGCTCTTCCTGATATACCGAAGTGTGGTTTGAACCTCTAACCTAATACTTGATATTCCAGAATGCCAACCAATGCACCGCTGCCACTATTTAGGGTTTAAATCAAATATAAGCAAAATAGATTAAAAAAATTACTTGCTAATCTAGCCATCTGTCTATGAGCTCTTTGTGAAGGAAGTAAACAGTTACAATTATCTAAGGATGTATTATACACGTTCAATGCTCATCGCTGAACAGACCCGACTATTAACAGACCTAGTTCATACACATGTACCTTCTATCCACACACATGACAATAAAATGTATTATGCAAATTTAAAGGTACTGCCTGACTCAAACTATTTCGATATTGATTTACTGGAAGTTTTTTTACGGCTCAAACAACTTTGTATCAGGGTTCAAATTCATAGCCTAGTTATGTGTGAGTTTAAGGTGGTCTTTCATAGCTTCAGCTCCAGACAGCTTGATAAACTTACTCGAGAGCTCAGGGTAATCACACTTTTCTATCTTCTTACACAGAGAGTACAGATTCATCTTCTCTCCCCAGAATGGACTATGGAGGGCCGCCAGCTGCATCGGCATAAAAATAAGGTTAGAGTTCAAGCTTATTAAACAAAATATTGTTATAAGATAGGAACTCAGGCTAACAGATACTAACCTCATACAACAGACAACCGAGAGACCAAATATCCGACTTGAAGTTGTACCCCGTTTCGTGTATCCTCTCAGGTGACATGTAGTAGGGGGTGCCCACTGCAACATGCATACAGAAATATGTCAAAAACTGCTAAGGTTGATACTATATGAATACCTAGGTACTCACCAAACAATCACAAACTGTATAACATCTATGAGCAGGTTGCAAGACATTCTAAGCAGGTGGTTAGACATTAAAAGCAGGAGGCTAGACCCTACAAGCAGGTTGTGAGACATTCACAATCAGGTTTTGAGACAACCACAAGCAGGTTGTGAGACCGCACAAGCAGGTTATTATTAGCCAACGACACACAGGTTGCAAAACATTAAATATGTGCTAGTACGGCCAATATTCTAGGACACTGAGCAAGTGATTACAGGTGTCGATGTTTTACTTGCAAGGCATAATTTATATCCTCAAAAACCTGTAAGTTGGGTTGATTGTAAAGTAGGGTTTAACTGTAGGTTATATAGTCTGCTTGAGTCAACAAAAAACCTCAGAGGCTTACATAGTGAGTAGGCGTTGTCTGTCTGCGAACTGAAGTACCTCCCCAAGCCAAGATCCCCCAGCTTCACCACACCCTGGGCTGTGATAAACACATTGGCAGGCTTTATATCTGCAATAAGAACATAAAACATAATAGAACTTGAGATGCATAGCTAGTGCAAATCTAATAATTATACTGATCAAGCATCTCATATAGCCCACCAGAAACCAACCCATCTAATGATACATCTATGATTTCCTCTTCAAAACGCTCAATAAACTCAGCATGAAAGAAACATTAAAATTTTCTAGATCTAGCTGAATTCGACTATAAACATGTGAAATGTTTAAAGTCGAATTCAGCTAAATGGCATCGGCAGCATCCGAAAACATAAACATAGAAAGACAGATCTTATGTCCTTTAAAAATGTCAAATATGAAAAGAAACAATACATTCAGAAAGCTAAAGACAAAAAACAGAGATGACATAGATAAACAAATTTCGTTTTTTTAAACTGATGCCCATCAGTACGGTAAGGAAGTCATGCAGAAGGTAATACCGGTAAATAGATTGTTGGAAACAAAATTTTTGAAGTCGTACTAAGCAATGATGACATGATGCTATGAAGGTCAGTGGGTCGAGTTAGTAAAGAATGGGTCTGTCATAATTAACAATGGTCGGATCATTTCACTTCCTTTAAATAAGCTGCCAGGACTAACTGAATTGTCTTGAAGGATTTAAAGGATTCTCTCGCCTCCGAATCTCCCAAGTCAGAGAAAAGGCACAACCAATATGTCTGAAATGGATTAAAGGTATAGAAGCCGATGAAAACCAACACCACGCAGGCGTACAGCGACTCTAAGGTTATGCTGTTGAGACATAAGAGCAACTAAAAGAGCAGGTGCCTTTTCTGACAGCCCATAGTGAGATGTGAACTGATAACCTTCCTCTTTCAGTCCTGAGTGTTAACCAACCAATAGATATGAATGGATACAGAAGGATTGACCGATTGACGCCCTGCAGGTTCTTAGAATCACTATGTTTCCATGAAGCGCATCATGCGGATTTGGGAGTTGTGTGCACATTGCTTTATCGTGCAAATTAAGTGTTTCTATGGACATTCGCATGAAACGGATAGACTCCGGAGTCTTGTTGAAAAAAGGTAAAGAATTGTACGTTATAAGAGAAAAGACAACGGAAGTATTGAAAATGTTTAAAATTGAATAGCTGGCAGGGTATTTTAATGCATATTGTTCACAAGTGCTGTTTCCATAATTCGCAAGCATGATTGATTCAATAGTTTTGCAAATCGCAAAACTCACTTAACTTGCAGATTTTTGCCATTTCCATGATGTGGATTGGCTCAAATTTGCGCATCATGCGTGTCATGGAAACATAGTGATTGTGATAGCATTTAAAACCTGTTTAGCTGAGGTATCATTACTGCATCTTGCGCAGGTAATCATGTAGTACCAACATTCTGAGTAACTCTTACTGTTTGGAGGTGTGAAAGCAATATTTTAAAAGTATAAAAGCATTTTATTTGCTGATGGATAATGTTTTGTTAAAGCATTAGCTTCACTCTCGTTCTCAATACCTCAACTGCCATGTTAGTGGCCATCAGATTTACAACTGCCTCCATTTCTACATGATAATACTAGTACAGGCCAGTGCATGACTAGCTGATCAGGCAAGGTTAGCCACCGTCGGCAGCAAGTCACCCAACAGTGACATATTTCTATCATGCTCACTCTACTTGCAAAAAACTGAAACACCTGAAGAGCCAGCAAAGAATACAACCGAACTCGGGGCTATGTTCTGAAAACATCATCGATAAGCAATTCCCTGGTTAAACAAGCCCCGGCCTTTTCAGGACTCCATTAATTTGTACAGTGTTGCGATCTGAAGATCCTGTCATGATGCGCTTCTGTAGTTAAATAAACTCCCATTTGAGTATCTGTTGATAAACGTTGTAGTCGGTAGTAGGCTACTGTATTGCATATGTATAGGTTAGTTATGCTGTAATGTACCTCATCACATTTTCTCTTTCTCTAATGGCTTTTAATATTAGTGTTGAACTTTTAACAAATAAATTAAATGTTAACTTTTTCTTTTTAATAAAATTTTCAAATGTGCAAGAGCATGTGAACAAATGTTTGACTGCTGCAGAGTACATGGTGGTGGATGCTACCTATTCTTTATGTGTACTTTCTTGGTATTTTTCGGTCCATGTAATATTTGTATATACCACAGTTCTTTATTTTATATAGCTTCAACCAGGGCAGATAGTGTGAATGCTGCTGATATATGACGATGCGCATATTTTAACAACTCAGCTGCTTTCTTGGCGCTTTTTGACTCGCCGGCAGCATATTTTTTGATAACTTTCACGATTTTTAGAAGGACCTTTGACCTGATACTTGATATTCCAGAATGCTAACCACTACACCACTGCCGCTATTTAGGGTTTAAATAAAATATAAGCAAAATAAATAAAAAAATTTACTTGCTAATCTAGCCATCTGTCTATGAGCTCTTTGCGAAAGAAGTTAGTAAACAGGTACAAGTATCTAAGGATGTATTATACTGGGTCAATGCTCTTCGCGGAACAGGCTCGACTATTAGCAAACCTAGTTCATACACATGTACCTTCTATCCACACACATGACAATGGAATGTTAGACAAATGTCAATGGCATGATAACTCCTCATTTTTAAGTGAGGACTACTTGTATTTAAACTAACACTATAGGAACAGGACAAACAACTCCACATTTCCCACCGAGCGTAAGAAACATTTTCATGCAATATCCTCTCATTACCTAAAGAAACATCATTTTATTTAGAAACTGATTTTGTCTTCTCTTGTGACAGACTCTATTCATCTAGCTGAGCTCTTATCGCAAGGAACAAAGGCTAACTATGCGCTTCCAACGAATGAATGATAAGATAAGTGCCTTGGCTAGAAAGCATGCAAACAAATCGCGCAAACAATGAGATATTTGTAAAAAACCAACTGCACAAGGGTGATATCTCGAAGAGCCCACGAGCTGACACCGGCTACCGGTTAACAGAAAACAAAGAGAAAGGAGTGCGCTGGCAGTTATTGCTTGGATATATCCAGTATTACTTATGTTTCCATGAATCCGCAAGTTCACATCGTCCACATGATAAAAACAGCAAAACCAGCGAGTCAAGCGTGTTTTGTTACTCGAATATTTTTCTCGAATGTTTCATGCTTGCAAAATATGATGACGACACTCGCGGATGAACAAGAAAAAAGTCTCGCAAGCTACTCCACTTTTAGCATTTTCCACTCTTTAGTCGTTCATCTTTTGATATGAGAAGTTCATAATGTGCCGCTATGACCTCTTGTGTAAAAATTCTTCATCTTCTTAACAAAACATCTGCGTCAATCATGAACTCGCGAATGTCTATTGAAATGCTATTCATTAGCCTGTCTTGACAAACTGTTGTTTCTGCAGAGTTGTTGCCTGTCGAGTGTGGCGAGCAACACAGCAGCTTGTCACAATACACACTGCGCCTGATGCATCAGCTGCACTGAAAAGTAGTTGTTCTCTTCCGTCTATGCGGCTTGGCTGCGATGTTATGTCGGTTCATTGGTAATCATAACGGATTTATCGCAAAAATTTATGTAGCAAAAAATAAGATAAGAACCAACGACTTTAACCAAAGACCAGTGTCTGTGGTAAACTTTAGTAGAACTTAATAATAAAATTAATTAAAAATAAAATCAATAAGAACAAGTAAAACTGACTTGATACAAAAATACAAATAAAACTGACTGAGCGCAAAAATAACCACATGTTTAGTCGCTGTTGTTGCCTAAGTTCTCAAGTTCTACTAAAGTTTACTGCAGAGACTGGTCTCTTGTTAAACGTTTTATATTTCATTTTTTCTACATAAATTTGTGCGCTAAATCTGTTATGATTACCAATGAGAGAAGACGGAAGAGAACAACTCCCTTTCAGTGCAGCTGATGCATCAGGTGTAGTGAGTATTGTGTGTTTGCTCGCCCCGCTCGCCGGGGGACAACTCCGCAAAAACAACCATTTGTCAAGACAGGCTGTTCACGTACACACAACTCCGAAGCCGCATCATTCGCGCGATAGAAACATATTAATTGTCAAAGACGATATGAAGATAGAATGAAATGAGTAGATGGTTACCTCTATGCATGACACGCTTGGAGTGCATATGCTCAATAGCGCTGCAAATCTGTATAAAGTACTTCCATATTGTCTTCTCTGGTATCAGCCTGTTCTGTGTCCGAAAGTACTGCAAACAGAACCGTATTATGGCAGACAAAGAGTCAGCTTATGTTATTATACCATCGATTATGTTACCTGTAAACTAAAGGCATCGACAAAGCAACACGGACACGTCGAGAAAGTTTGCAGTTGTCAAACTTGCCCATTATTTCGGTGAGCATCGATGATAGCCTTTACAATGTGAACCATTTCAGCGATAAGAATTAGCGGTCGCGGATAGTGTGGTTTATTTATTTCCGTTTATGATTTACGTTTTATTCAAACACGCGAAAACAAAATGGTTTTCCACAAAATTTTAAAAAGAAAAATGCGAACACTACGTCATGGAGTATTTGCCGATGCAAACGTGGATGGGTATTTGATAATATAAATAAATACGGATTGGTTTGTGATAGTGTGAACATTGTTATCATCGACGATCACCAAAGTATTGTGGCATCAATGCCGAGATACGACAATATAGTGTGAACCAGCCTTAAAGGTCAGCATTGGGAGACTGCTGTTGATATATATCCATCACATTTATCCAATAACAAGGTTTTATTATGGGAATATTTGTTCTCACACTCACAAATTCAGATATGTGACATGGGTCATAGAGCACATGGGTCATGGAGCGTCATAGAGCGGTCAAACTCATCTGTGGAAGTTTGACAGTATTCAAGATCTGCGAGCAGCATATCTATTGATATCATATCAAAGCAAAAAATAATTTGGAAAGTTCAATTCTGAACCTTTTTCTAGCGTAAATCTGTTTCATGATTTGATGCCACTCGTCAAGGCTTTACTTTTGAAAAAAAAATGCCAGACGAGTGACATCTAATCGCAAAACAGATTTGTGATAGCAAAAAAATTACGAGTCACCTGAAGAGTAAATAGTAAGTAGTGACTCCAGAGAAAAGCACAAGTCAAATGATAAGTACGGTAACTATTCCAACATTCTAGTTCAGCTATGACCAAATGGCGGATCTAGATTCGGATGTGGATCCCTGTAGTTTTTTGTGTTGATCTTTCAAGATGGCTGTTAAAAATATTTGAGGTATTTTTTTGATTTAGATTCAAAAATATTTTTTTAAACTTTTTTTAGAATTTGTGTAAATGCATTGTTTTTAGCAATGAATTTTGTCAAAAAACAATCATAAAATACGACTTGCAAATACTCCTCTTCAAGAATTTTAAGATGTGCTGTCAGTAGCAGGAATAGTTACAATAGTATTGTGAAGTCAAAGCCCACTCATCCATTTTTCTCACTGATATCAGACATTTATTACAGCACATTCATTCACTGATTTTTAGTTCAAATATGTATTTAAACAAAGTGTTTTAAAATCGTATTTGCCGCCTTGTTTTAAGATGTACACAAATAATTACATGTTTATGTATAGTAAAAAAGAAAGATGCACATCTTCAGCTTGTTGTGGATCTTTAATTTGTCAGATTTGGCTGAAGCGGATCATGACCAAAATCATTTTACCATCCCTGATGTAGTTAGTTATAACACGCCACACTTTTCAGAGCATAGAGTGCTGTTAGCAGTAGGTCTGACTACTTAGGTCTGACTACAGTAGGTCTGACTTACTATCCATTATAAAATGTACAATGGTGTGCAAAATTATCTATACAGCCACTGTAAGAGAGGACTTAACCCTTTGAAGCCTCACCTTGTACACAAGCAAGCCCCCTGATCTAGGCCATATTAACAAGTTTCAATGGCATGTAAAAGTACTTAAGAGAGCACAACTCCTTTTTA
Source organism: Watersipora subatra (assembly GCF_963576615.1). NCBI lineage: Eukaryota > Metazoa > Bryozoa > Gymnolaemata > Cheilostomatida > Watersiporidae > Watersipora > Watersipora subatra. Next base: position 2,155,223 of record NC_088713.1, read on the forward strand.
ACTGAACGTCATATTAAACTCCAACGAGTAGACAGTTTTTTCACTCTTTCAAAAAAGTCGTGTTTTAGAGATAACTGCAGAAACATAATGATTGCAGTACGCCGAGTCTCATAGAGAGTGTATATTTGTTACAAATAGAAAAACTAATGGTGTTGGTGTAAACCTCTCGTTGCCGAGGAGAAAAAGCTTTCTAGCTTTGTCTATTGTTAGAATTAAATTACCAAGAATTCAACCAATGTGTCATTGGAACAAATGTTCTGTTAGCAGCCATGTTCAAGTTTTCAGTCAATTATAGTGTCCATGGTATTTCAACGATATCTCCAAAACTAATTGTCCAATAAATTTAAAACTTCAGCATTATACTGTAAACCTATTACGAACACGGTGACCAGAATTTTGCAATCCTACGGAAACTTGAAGTTTTAAAAAACAAACTGAAACTACGTCACTAAGCTTACTCAGTGGTGGAATCAGGTAAAGATACCCCAAATCATCACGACCCAGTCTTCAAGTGTTAACTGAACAAAAGTACAAGGAATGTAAGCAAATGATAGGCCAGGGGAAACAAATTCAAAATTTAGTGTACACCTTACAAAAATTATTATCACATATCCATTATTGTCTATCATAAATTGTATCACAAGATCTCCCAGACAAACAAAGCTAGACCGAATAAACACCTGTCATGACAATACAAGAGATTTAGTAGAAAACTATCAATTCCTGCTTCTGATAGCTGATAACACTAGACAACAGCCGTTAGCTATAGGCTGGCCCGCCTACTACCTACATCCAGCTCCTACTACCACTTACTAACATCTGGAGAAAGTGGATTAGCAATTTAGACACCTAAACACACAACATTTGATGTTTACGAATATATCCCTTGAATATAAGAGAGAGTACATGACTGACACAGGATACAAGGTACACACGGAGAGAGTAAATTATCCCACTAAGTGGCGCGTATATTAGTCACCGTGTGTACACAACCATTATAACTGGGCTTGGAAGCAGGGATGATTTGTGTTAACAACTGCGATGTACTTTACATAACATACTACCATCCTTTAGATAATAACAACACTTAAGCAAAAAATGCTTTTGTTTTTGGAAAGATAAAATAACGCTAAATAATTACAAAATATTATTGATATGGCACTAAATTGAGAACGTGTAAATACATTCTAACTAGTACCCTGACAGTCTAGTTTGATGTGAGAGATCGTCAGGAGTGCCAAAAAGCACAGAAAATAACTCGATGTGCAGTTATTCTGAAACTCAAAAAGACGGTGTTAAAGTGCGAGTCTACCGAACTGAATATCGTGATTTCAAATCCCACTTGTAGCAACCATTTATCTCAACTAACCGTGGCGACAGACGGACAGAAGTACAGACAAATACGACTCTTATTATAGTAATGATTTTGGGACAGGAAATGATAAAGAGGTATCTAAAAAAGTGAGAATAATAGTGAGTCTTTTAGACTGTGATTCCCTCTAGAACCTTGAAGAACAACAATAAAACAAACATTAATTCATTTGCAGACTAAATATTACTAAATACTCGGTGTTCTACAGGAGAGAGGTGAGAGAACTGTCAGCATTTGTGTGAGTGTAACCTTTGCAAGTTCAGCTTTGGCAGACCAGAGTTGCTGACACACTGCTCTTTATGATAAATGTAGGCACTAGTGAAAGGTGATGAAAATGTTCTTTAACCGATACACTGATAAGGGTTTGCCCGACATCCCTTGACTTAGTATGGCCAAAGAAAGGCCTAGAAAGATAAATTAGGTTGCCCAATGAGAATTGCCTAGGCAGAACAAACGGGTAACTTTTTAAAGTCAGTAAGATGCAGCAGTGATCCTCTGTGTCAGCTGGTTGACCAACTCAGGGAGTTCTTCATGTGGCTAGGCTGATTTTTCATAGCAGTTTCATATTGGCCCTATTTAGTTTTACTTTAATGTTTTAAGTAGACATACAAGTAGCTTGTACCTCTAGCACGTCTATCTGTTAAATGCACAGGCCCACCCATGATATGATAATTGCTGTAATATAAAAACTAGATCTTTATCAAGTATGAGCCATAATAGTAACACTTCAGAACCCTTCAACTGCTTTATAACCTTTCATAATTACTTACATGTAAGTACACGTTCCTGTACATACCGCATACTTTTATAGTACGCTGTATAGTGAACTGAACAGTGAAGAATAACTGAGATGAGTCAATGCTAAATATTATTGAGCCAATCAGCATGGAGACAGAAAAAATAATGGAAAGTGCTTAGTGGTGATTCTTTCTAAATGAAGGAGGGATGGTCAAATTCTATAGTTTAAGATCCAGCTGTAGGGATCTCAAGCTATTATTTGTAAACGATTTTATTTTTTTCGCTGATATCAACCAGTTCGTTGCAAAAGAATTTTCATATTAATAGACTATGCTCTGACATTCGTATCTTAGAGAGGAGACTGACAGTGTAAAACCGTTTATACATAGTATATGAAGGCTACCAAATACTAACAAAAGAGTGACTCCATGATAATTGAAGGGCTCTATTGTCCTTGCCATACGCCCAGATTTCACCAAGGCTGGAACAATTAAAAATAAATATTGCTGTACAACCTCTATCTTAACGCTACCTTTATTTGAACACCGCCTCTAATAGAACGCCAATATAGAAGGGTTGAAAAATAGAGCGCCACCCTTTGGTTGAGCACCACATCTATTTGACCGCCACTGACATTCTTTGATCTTTATGAATCCATAATAGAAAGTGATCAGTAGAAAATTGTCCCCAAAAATGGTACTAATAATGACTCGGCTACATCAATTACAATAAATTCTTTCGTGTGGTGGCTGTAGTGGTTGCCATAGTTTTCGTGACCATGTACCTGAGAAGACTAATCATCACAATCATCAGATGTCTAATCTCAATTATTTCTCTTCAAAGTTGAAAAATACAACACTATTGCGCTCAAATAGAGGTTTTACTGTACATTGATTTAACAACCCATAAAAAACCAAATATGGTCAAAGTTGTGTTAAACAATCCCCACAAAACAATAATTATAGTATATAGTAGATACCACAGGAAATAGAGACTTACCTTGACCATTCGAGAAAGATCTCCTGCGTCAGCCAGCTCTAAGACTATGTTAAGCTCATTTTCCTCGACGAAGGATGCGAGATACCGTATGATGTTCGGATGGTTGAGTTGCTACAATGTAAAACAAAAGATAAGCATGTCTTAACTCATCATAAAGGAAGTACAACTCCTTAGGGATGAACTATAAGGGGACAAAGTATTTAAACGAATGAGATAGCACAGGAAATAGAACCGCCAGTTGTTATTATCTTCTTGCAATCATCAGTATGAGCCTACAGTGTGAGCTGTATTGTTAAACCTCAGTTTGAAGGAAAGTGGTAATCTACCACCACATCATACAGTTACACATCATACAGTTGCCCATGAGCTGTTGGTCAAGTTGCAAATTTGAAGCAGTTTGTTTTGACAATTATTGACTATTATGAAAAACAAAAATTAATGGACTCTGAGTAAAATTGCGAGACGCGAATATCTTATATTTTATATATATACATGTAATATAAAACATGTAATATAATACATGTAATATATATTACATGTATATATATAAAATGAATTGCATCATATTTTATAATATTACATGTATTATATATATTACATGTATGTATTATATATACATATATATTACATAAAGGTAATATATATATATATTATATATATATTATATATATATATATGTATATATATATATATGTGACTAGCAGTTAGACATTCGGTATGTTTTAAATTAGTAGTGTCTAAATTCTTGATAAACCAAAAAGCAGATAATTTTGATAGAAAATACAACCAAATGAAAGCACATATGATTGTACACACTTGGACGGAATAGCAAAGATGTTTGCATTGGCAGACCGCATTCAACACGCATTCAACTTGCTTGAACGATTCCTGGTAAGACTAGCATGCCCGAACATGTTTTGAATGTTCAATTACATTTAGTATGTTCAAATAGGCCTAGCGTGTCAACACATGTCAGGGCTACCCAAACTCGCACAGCATTTCGACACGTTGCAAGCCTGCCCAAGCTGACACATCATTTTGACAAGTGTCTAGCATGACTAAACACAACTCGTGTGCTGACCGGTGTCTAGTATGCCCAAAAACATTAACACCAAAAATTTGTCAAATTACGTAAAAATTGGTGCAGCATGCCACAATGGGCACTCGAAAATTTATTACTTGTAATAATTGCTCAAAAGATTGCCAAGAGCAATTTGATACACGGTACAAAGGCAATGAGATTGCTGAAAATTGCAGATAACGGATTCTGATATACGACGGTTTTGTGATGGCGGCGATAAACTGTTCGCTTTTGAGCTTTTAAGAGCTTGTTATCACATTTCCACATATTTTGCAACTACAACACAGCACAGCAAAACGTAGTGAATCTTTTGATACCAAATAATGGTAATGTGAATTTTGTTGCAAGTAAACCTTAAAGTGTTTCCATGATGCATTCCATGATGATCGTGCATGGGGGAATGGCACCACTGCTTGACCCCATAGGTCAAGTATTAACCTAATTAATGACTCTAAATAATTACGCAGTCTTGTCACGCTAAGCTTAGCAGCAATCGTCCACAACATTGGGCATTGGAGACTGCGCAAATCGAAATAAAAAACGACTGAAGCGTAAAAATGTTCATAATGTAATAGCCATCGATATTCTAATGTGCATTATTCGCAAGCATGTTGGATTCGATAAAGTTCTGCGATCACAAAACTCGCACATTTATGCCGTTTCCATGACACGGATAGCCTGCATATTGGCTCTAATTTGCGAATGATGCGCATCATGGAAACACAGCGATTCGGAACAAGTTATGAAAGTTCTAAAATGTCCGACTCAGTGCAGTGAGAAAATCACGTCTGCCAACAACTTGGTGTTTTTATTCATCATTCAACATGGCTGAGCTGCCCATCGGTTATAGTTTTGTAGAACACAAAGAGTTACGATAAATTTGCAAAGAAATGTCCGACTCCACCGACTCTCAAACTATAATAAGTATTCAAATGAATTTTAGAAGAGAAAGAAACAATAAAATTAATGTAACCCAAGATGTGTTATTTTAAGATTTGTTGATAAGAACAATCATATGAGAGCATTACAATCGTTCCAATCACTCCTAACATTCTAGAGCATCGGCAAAACTATCAAGCTAGCGATATCCTATATATCAGGATAGCTAGCTATCCTCGATAGCCAATATACTTGAAATACTATCAGTAATCTAACCATGTGGGTGTACAATGATATCTCAACCAATAACGGATAATGCATACTTGACATACAGGAAATGAACATAGTTCAGTCGAACTGCTGATCGGAACCTTCTAGAAGGAGGTGCATGGAGAGGAGGGTAGATGGAGGCCCAGGTACCCAATCAATTATAATTAGCAAAAGCGAAGGACTAGCAACAATGGATAGTCCGTATTACAAAAGTTCTATTGTCCAATATTGATTTCAAATACTTGCGTGTAAAGGATATTAATAAACACTGTGCATACCTCGAGGCGAACCCAGATATATTGTCTACCGCTATGTATTGATATACAATTGTATCTTCGTGAAAGATCAGGCCTCATGCCAAAGGAGTGTCTAGTCAATGAGTGAAGATAATCTAGTATAAAATTTTGACTGGAGTCAAGACATGGCCATGGATGAGGTTGGGAAAAAGAATCGCACCTTACGGGATTCGAACCCGCAGAATTCGGCTCACTACCACCTGCATCAATCATTGACCTTCCAGCGTGTTAGAACTTTTGTTCATCTACTTATTCTCCATCCTTTATTGGCAGACCTTATTATTTTTCCCAGCGTTTGAGACTGCCGGGTTACTAGTAAGTACTGCATGTTCTTATCATAAAAACTTGTCTAGCTTGTGGTCTTATGGTACCCGGATAAGTCACTGAGCGAGTCTTTTCGGGCCCACAATCAAGTGTTCCTCATTTCTAGCCAATCAAATGGCACACACTGATGGGAGTGTATAATGTTAAATGCTGTCGAAACAAGACATCTAGGATATACTCTTGCTGCCATCTGAATTTTTACGAACAACTTCATATTAATAAATCGCACTTTGTCATTGTGTATCAATATAAATACTGTTTCTGTATTTTATGACCGATTTCATCCAACTTGAAACACATCGGTTTGTGCCTTCCGTCAGGTCGCTAAAATATTTTATTTCAAAAGCGATGAAGGGCAAGTATTTACAAGAACCCTTTTCACAGAATACACAGTAAGCAGGAGAATGAAAAATTAATAAATATTTTGTGAGACTCAATGAATATATTTCTCCATTGAGCAAAGTTTGATTTTCTTTCGTAATTATAAGGTTACTGGGTGAGAAGGTTGGGTGGATGATTACCCTACAAATCGCCTAAGCTCGAAATGATAGATTATCACTCACTTTGAGTAGATCTATCTCTTTGATACAGTCTGACCGTGCCTTCACGTCCATCATCTCGAATATCTATAAAATATAACAAATTTTTATTATAAGAGTCATGTCTGTTCGTCTGTCTGAAGCAACAGCTGCAGGTTGGTAAAAATATTGCATCATATAGATTTTGAACTCACAAATTTTAGCATGATTGGCTGATGCTCCAACTAACTACTCAAACTAACTGCTCCAACTAACTGCTCCAACTAACTGCTCCAACTAACTGCTCCAACTAACTGCTCGAACTAACTGCTCCAACTAACTGCTCCAACTAACTACTCCAACTAACTACTCCAACTAACTACTCCAACTAACTGCTCCAACTAACTGCTCCAACTAACTACTGCTACTAAATACTGCTACTAACTACTGCTACTAAATACTTCAACTAAATAATTGAACTAACTACTCCTTCTATGATTTATGACAAATTAGATTTTTTCATATATTTTTGCTGATGTGAATTGTATGTATATTACATTGCACATTGGAATGCTGGTGCACTTACTTTTTAGTGTCAAGGACATACATGATTTACTCCAACAAGTTCTTATATTCTTCGTATTCAACATTCATATATTAATTTATAATTTAGGAATGTGCCAAATTTTTTGCACACACATCGAAACAAGATTGTTGGTCACAAAATACTGACTTTTGCCAAATTTTAAAAGAAATGAAAAGGCATTATTTTTGCTTTTGAAAAATCAGAACTTTTTTTTCGTTAAGAATCCAATATTGAAATCGGTCATTTCAATTATTTGGTGCCAACCAGGGTTTTAATTCCTTAAAAACTGAGTAAAATGGTCATAATGCATGTGTGCTTCAAGAATGTTCTTTGTGTCGTCATATAAAATACCAGAGCTTAACATGTTTGACAGCGTCGGCGATCAAATATGTAATTAGTTGCTCATTGTGTATTTCCCTAAACTAAAGAAATATTTGTTTTACATAGCATAATATGACACTGCGTCTTGTTAATACATTGCACACCGTAAGCACAGAATCATAATAAAAATATAATCTTGTACTGAATCAGAAAGTTTGGCGTTCCGTTAACTAAATGTTCCTCCAAAAAAGCATAACTTATAACGAGGACATGTAGATAAAACTGCAAGTCATCTATCTGCTATCTTATAAAAATCTGATCATGTGATCTTGAAACTGTTGCTTTGAAGAAAAGATACCTGGAAGCGGTAAATAAAGTACTTCTTAAAGATTACTTTGTTATGGACTCGATCTCTTGACATTCAGTTTGGTTGACTGATACTAACACATCCACAGCTCGACCACATTTTTAAACTAGGACTAACATTTTGTATCGCAAGAGCGATGCTCCGCGATATCAACAGTTATGAGAGCAGACTCACTACGGCTTATTGTAAAAGCAAACTATTCTAAGCAATGACAGGCTTTAATGGTGATCCTAGAACTTTTGTTTTCCATATAAATGTGCCTCAATCTGCCTGATTATTAACTCAGGAATTCATCTTCGTACGCATTTAATACGATTGGCATCAATGAATACGTTTATGGATTTTTGGTGTAAAACGATTTGCATTGAAAATGAAAGAAATCCAAAGCTTTGCCTGGCTTAAAGCTGGTTAAGTAATAGACCTCAGGCTATCCATCTTGATATCCTAAGGCTAGTAAGTAATATATACCTCAAGCTGAATTTAGATAATAATGGGTTTTAAGACCATTCTCTATCATTCTAAATCAGACTAAACATTCATAACTTCCATTCCTAAAAAGCTAGGCTACGTCAAATATTTACGGGCGGAGCTTGTTGTGCTGATTGTGTTGTTTTCAAGACGAACATTGAAACGCTTTAAAAAGCCTTCATGACTTTAAAGATTAGCGGATCAATCATTATTTTGAGTAAAAAATTGGAATCAGCGTGTCTGATTTACCTAAAAATAGGATAAAAGTTGTATGTGACAGTTATGGTTTAATGCTGTCATAAAAATACACCTGATATCAGATACTGGTGGATTTGAAGTGACTGTTGTACATGACTTAATGTCGTTGTGAAAATCTTATTGCAGACATTAAAAAACACTATTTGAGCTAAAAAGTTATGATCAAATGGGTCTTTAGCCCAGATGTTTATTGTCTAAATCACTTTCCAAAGATGCTGGTTCAGTTTTTATTGTGTTCAATGTCTTAGGATGCCACAGGGTGGATTTAATGTCAATGGCAGCATAAACCTATTTACTTAAAGGTTGACTTGCAACGAAATTCACATTACAGTTATTTGATATGAAAAGATTCACCATGTCTTACTCTGTTGTGTTGTAGGTGCAAAATATGTGGGAATGTGATTACAACCTCTTAAAAGCTAAAAAACGAACAGTTAATCGCAGCCACACGAGACCGCCGTAGTTTAGATTCTCTTTCCAAAACGGCTCAAATGTGACATAGTGTGGGAGATGGTTTCTGTTTACATTTTTATGCAACCTTATTTGTCGAAATATTTTCACAAATATACTTCACGAATTCAATAAAACCATGTCTATTGTTCTTACGCATCTGTTTTATCGTCATTGTAATGCTGTCACTTTAAGCACTGATATCTTATAACTTACCGTAAAAACTCGTTTAATTTTTCAACCTTACCTTGATGGAGTACATATCATTGTCTGATAATCATGACGAGCCTGTTGGTCACCTGTGATATTCGAAAAGAAATTATTTGCGAAGTATTGGGTCACATGATCAGATTACGACTTGACGATTAGATCAAGCCGAAACAAAACTGTGAAGTAGTGAGAATCAATATTTGATACGGGGTCTTCGGTAAAACTCGAAGTGTTTGTCATAAACTAGTGCTACGATAAGTTTTATTTGAACTTTTTATTGCCCTTTCAATTCACGTGAGAACATCACGTGACAAGACAATAACCAAACTGTAATGACTACGTCAGATAAACAGATTCCAAGCTACGGGGCTTTTCGTTTTTGAGCTTTTAAAAGCTTGTAATCACATTTCCACATATTTGGCACCTACAACACAACAGAGTAAGACATGGTGAATCTTTTGATGCCAAATAACTGTAATGTGAATTTTGTTGCAAGTCAACCTATAACACAAGGTATTTTTAACTGACTCTATGGTAAGTAACTCGGCAAGGTAGTACAGTGCACCCTCTGGTAACGATGTCTCGTTTCAGTCTTTTCATCTTATAGTGTGGAACACAATGTTCTTTCATCCCTGCTTTACGGAAATTTTTGCTATACAATATCAACAAAAATATCTTTCAAAATTTCAAATTTGGCGGTCGATTCGCTGAATACGTCGAAATAATGAAGAAGCAGATATGCTATTCACCAAAATCTCTCCCACAACGCCTGAAAAAGATACAATGCTCCCTCTCAGTTCATCATTCTCCCTTATTGTGCATTTTAGCCTTTAGTATAATATTTACTATAAACTTTAATTCATTATAAGTTTATAACTACATGTATATAACTGCATCATATATAATTTTTAATTGTTAGCCTTGGATCCTAAGATTGATAACGACGTTAAGGGAAGTAAGAATCATAATCGTAAGCAAATCATAACCACTAAATTTACTGTAGTTACCAAGGTTAATATACTATTTTGTTAATAATTTTAATATGCTCAGGACGAATATAAAATTTCGATGTTTTTTATCAAAGGGTGTTTGCATTAGTCAATTACTATGGGTTTCTATATCCCTCTATACGACATTTGATATATACGATGCCAACACTGAAATGAATTAAAATCATATGGCGAGTGTCCACTGCAATATCGTATGGTGGGTGTCCACTGTAGCAAGGTTGGCATTCTATTCAGCATACAACAGGTTGATAAATGAAAAGGTTTTGTTAACATGGTCTTATTAACATGTTATGATGTCATGTTAACACATTAAGATGGTTTTGTCAATTTGTTAGAATAGTTTCATTAACATGTTCGAATGGTCTTGTTAACATGTTAGGAAAATATTATTAACATGTTAGAATGACATTGCTAACATGTTAAAATGGTTCTGTTAACACGTTATAATGGTTTGGTTAAAAAAGAAAAATGGCCTTGATTGTAAGAATGGTAATTTTTAAGAGGTAATATTTGTGAGATTCGACATAACCACATTCATCTCTGACGAAGCAACGTGTATCAATAATGATGATGTACACATCTATGAACATCATCGACTTATAGGAACCAACCTGTACTTTTTTTAGAGCCACAATCGTCCCATCGATTTTATTTTTTGCTCTGTATACGCAGCTAAACTGTCCCTTGCCTATTTGTTTGTCGATGTCGTAATTCTTCAATGTGGAGTAGATATTCTCAGGGTCTGGATTGGCTATCAGCTAAAAATATTCCATCGTGAACAGAGCTTTAGAAAAGAACGATATCAAACATCAGTTTGCAAGAATAGCTACTTATCCTCATCGTCTTAGTCTAGATAAATGATGTATGACAGAAAAACAGACATTTTACAAAAATGAAATGAGACAGACAGCTCTTTGTACCCGAAACCCATTAAATTTTGTGTGTGGAATAATCTAGTGCGACCCAACCGCAAATGCTAATAACTGTCGTTAGAGCTATGTAGCGGCCATTGACCAGTTGTACTACCGTACTTTTCGGACTAGTAGCCGCTACTTTTTTTGATGATTTGAGCCATGCGGCTTACAAAAGGGTGCGACCAATCTGTGGCTTTTTCTTTCACCGCTAGGGTGCATTAACTAGAATCTCCAGTTTGTGTGCCTCTAGCGGTGAAAGAAAATACGAAACAATGCCTAACGATACTGTTCCATTAGGGACTAGGTTAAAAAGCGTCGGTTAATACGAAACGGTGCCATTAGGCACCATTCCATTTCAAACAGCAAAGTTGCTGCCACGTTAAACAGCACCGTCCCAAGTCTTGCGGCCTATACAAAGGTGCGACCTATGTATTGTTTTATTGTCGTTTTTTGGAAAATAAAGCAGATGCGGCTTATATACTGGTGCGGTTTATAGTCCGAAAAGTATGATAATATGCCAATGGCATTATTACAAACTAACTCTATTTTATTTAAACATTGATTGAAATAATTTAATGTTCGTTATAAGAACCAAATGCATTAGCAGTATATTTATGTGTGTGTGAAAATGGTATTATAATTATATCATATTCATATTAGTAAATATAAATCATCGTAAGTCAACTGCTAAAGAACCTTTGTCCATTAACTGCAGTTATTTATCATTAGAATGTTCTTGTCAGCTTGAATTTTGCCACATATTAGTATTCAATTCCTAATATGTTTATATGAAACTCATTCAAGTATTTTTAAAACAGCAAGCGCAAAATTTTAGCTCTGCTAAAAAATATGAAAACAACTGTTCGTCTATATTTTCGTTATACATGTTCACATGAAGTATTTCATAGTCTCAAATAAACAGGACTTTATAAGTAGGACTTGAGAAGATGATGAAAAGGCCAGGCCAAAAAAATCAAATTGATTTTTTAAATTTGTAAATTCAAAAAATCGATTTGATTTTAGTGTGAAATCAATTTTAAATTTGATCGATAAATCAGATAAAAAAAATCATATGTTGTACTCCGTTCCAACGGCTTGCAAATAAAAAAAACTTGAACACTTGAAAATTTGTCAACAAAAAACGTTTTCAAATGCAAGTCTATACTATATCCTACTTATATATATTATAGAGCTCTTCATATTCTACTGGATACAGGACCACATGGCATATTGTTTAAATGTGACAGCGAGCATTAAGAACCGACCTGTAGGTCATGGGTAACTCCTGTCTCCGGCTCTACATCCATGGCAGCCATGGTGTGTTATTGTACTATGGCCAGCAACTTTACCTTGCATGCGACCTAGAATACCAAAATAATACGTGCCACAAGTTGAGACTGACAACTATTACAGGTGCTTTGTAATCGATATGTGTGTAGAATTGACTTATACTGTTATAGCATACACCAGTGATAAGCAGATCCCTTCCAACATCGTTACTTGTTATGTGGAATGTCTTACAAATATAAACTATTTACCCCAATTCAAAAAATGGTCTGAGTAAAGTTAAATTCCCTTCATGCTAGTTTATAAAATAATGGTAAGAGAATTATCCATTCGAGTAAAATTCTTCACAAGAAATCATCAAAACTCTACTAAACATATCCATGACTACCCAGACTGAAAAATGCAAATGGAAGTTCGGCTACACGGACACAACTCGTATCTAATCTCAGTTCCTGATATATAGTTAGCTTTCCTCATTGAATTGTTTGTCACAGTAAACAGATCACAGTTGAGGTCACAGTATTGAACAACTAGACCACAGAGCTGACAGACTCGCAGATTTAAAAAAAACTAAGGTCTCTTCCTTTATTGAATGAAAACTTGACACAACAAACTGCATAAGTGAAGATTCCTAAAGTACATACAAACAGATTTTTATTCGACGGTTGAAAACTAGCTCTGAAATCGTACATGTCAACTATGAACCTAGCTTTCTAAAATTATTATATTATTATTATATTAAAATGAGTAGTATATCATGAATCAACACTTGAATTATTCACTACTCAATCGAAGATTTTAAAATTTGACAAGCATTACTTATTGAAGTGCAATGTACAGACTACAAGACAACATATCATTTTTTCAAGTTAGTAAACATGTTAAACATCAGATATTAATGTTCGACATAAAAATCAAGATGGCTCTAGAACTGGAGTGTGAGCTTGTACTAAAATCACAGCAGTATTTGTAAAACTTGCATACTGTTTGCGATAACCTTTCTAATTATAGGTTTCTGTAAATAACAATATTGATTAAAGCGATTTGAATAGTATAGCTGAAGCAATCACTCAACTTCAAAATGCAGCTTGTAGCCTATTTTGGATTCGTTATACATTGTTAATACCATGTTTTCACATGTTTTGAACCTATGTTGTAAATAATATATTGTAGTGCAGTACTAATTGTAGCGCTTAGTTCATTTGTTTGGGTTAGAATAATCGAATCAAAATGTATGTGGTAGAATCATATTTGTACAGATTGTACTCTTCAAAAATTGAAACGTTTAGAGTATAGCCTACATAATCTTTCAAAAACATCAAAACGAGGATTAATATATATAATTTTTGGATATTGACTAAATTCACTAGGAGTAACAATGTTATAAATGAATGTTTTAGTTTTTCAACCAAGGGTTGAAAACCATCCAACCAATAACAGCTGAATTCGCCCACCAATGTAATGCTTAGTTCAAAATCAGCAAAATTTACCCTTCACAGAGTTGTTCTAGGTACCATTATATAACAATTGATGATTGGAAACTCCTTTTAAAATGTACTGTTTAGAAACTCGACTTCATCAAGTCAGAAGCCAAAATAAATTGCCTGATATAGCGCTACATTACATACCTATTTACCGGATATGTTTCCACTAATGTTATTCCACTAATCCGCTAACTTTTTGCAAGTTTTCGCTAATTGAAGTTTATATCTTACATGTATGTATACACTTCTATGTAAATATATCTAAAATACGGTCTGCAATGATAGGTTGAGTGACGAGAAAGTACAAGCATCTTGTCTTAATAATTAGCAAAAGCAAAATGAAATTAGTGGTAAAAAAAAATTATTACATATTGAACCGATGGAAAATCGCAAAAAAACCTTCTGCAAAATCCATTCATGGCATGTGTAATAGCTTTCGTTGAATTTATTGTCTTTCTATATTAATTTGTAATAATTACTATGGGTACCTTGCAATGTAAGTACGTCATCGACAACTCCCTCAAAACTCATATTGTGCGATAATGAAAATAATTCTAGTATATAGTCTAAAACCAAAAAGAATGAAATAAAGCTTAAGTTGTAATCCATTGTACAAATTATTTACGCACACGGTAGTAAGTGTACGTGTTATACAGTTATTTGAAAAAGGCTGGATGAGGCGTTATGGCCGATTTCAATATTATTGAAAGTTTAATTTGGATGTCTCTGAAAAATAGCAAAGCGTTTTCGAACTCACGATCAAACGCAGTGGCTTAGTCGAAAATGAACTGAAATACCCAGTCAAATAAAGTCTCGAAAACTAGCTTTCGTTTCTTGGTAAGCCTTACTTCCCAATAAAGTTTCATTAGCAAAAGGTGACGTCTATTCTATAACCGGCTAATAATCCTGTACATCAGCAAAAAGCTACAGTATCCTGGTTTACATTATATAACCAGTAGAGCACTTTTGACAACTTGAACTATTCTATCAAAATAATCACCATATATTCGATAGATAAACTACTACAGCACCAAAGAAGAGAACGAGAACGTTAAATAATAAATTATTGGAAAATTTACAACTCGCAGGATCTCCAGGCAAATGAAACCCATAATGCCATGTCCACAGTAATCAAAAGCACTTGCAAGTTGGCTAGTGATTGGTTGATCTTCAACGAGCTCGCTGACAGGCAGCGATCTCTTCACACTGACGTCTTTGGTAAAATACAATAACGACCAATATGTTCGAAACCAAACAAACTCCGTCTAAAGTTATGTTTCCATTTTATACGTTTCTGCTATAGCTTTTACATATTTAATGTAGCTATTATTTGTGATTTGTGTAGTAGAAATCTTCAACTCTAATTTATGGTGTATTATTTAGTGATTGGCAACTAGATATTAAAAAGCATTTATACTAAACAATTATAATCGTGAAGATATTATTATGAGTGTTCGTCTTTTGGCGAAATAGTTACTAAAGCTGTGCTCGTGTTCGATTGCTCTGATTAGCTTACGTATCGTTCCTTGCAACATTCGAAAACGCAAAACAAACTGGCATTTGCCATAACACAAGATTTTACTTTTGTATAATTTGCAATATGAAAAACCTTGACAGGTAGAATTCTTATTGGATCAAATTTTTATTAGATTTTTATTAGGTCTCACTCGGTTAGCTTAATTAACCTAACTGAGTGAGACCTTTGTAAGTTCAGCTATAGCAACAAATTTAAACAAATAACAACAAAGCTACTCCGAATAAATTATGAACTTTTTATACAATAGTTTTACTGATAAAAACAGCTAATAAGCAACATTAATGCCTTGTTAGGTTTCGTAATAGAAAATCTTCTGTACGGGCCACTTCGCCATCAGTTCAGTTAAAAATTATCATTTAAAAACGTTGGTTAAAAAATTTAGCATCAAGCTGCTAGGATGGCACACCAACCTTCCTTTGCCACTCGCCAACAGCAACAACGGCTAACCAAACGTTCTGCCAACATCAGAACACTGTTACCAATCAAATGGCAGTCCCACTGCCAACCTGTAGGTAAACCAAATAAACAGCTTCATTTCTATACCATAAACCTTTCAAGTTCGACCACCACATGCAATTTTCTTATCGGTAAAAGCATGACAATTCAATAGATCAACTCACTTACTTTCCTCACTGAGGCTTCCCTCAAACGTCCGATTCACGCATGTTTATATAGCAAAACCTCTTAGATAGTCCGTCGGCTTTCCTTTGAAAAGCTAGCTTTTCAAAATGACTTTCTATGAAAGCCAGCACCTGCCATTCTGGCTAATCACAGGAAAGCCTCGAATATTTACATAATGGCCCACAAAAATATCCGTTAAAGGCCGTCTAGGGAAGTAATTAAAGCGGAACTCATTTGATTCTATATATCTACCGGATCTCGGTATCCCAGATCTCAGTTTCTGAGACATCATTTCAGGTTTTATCATGATATGCTATAGCTTTGTTCAAGCTGGATGTTGATTTAGGCTTTATGAGGCAATGTACAGACAAACTGCTTTGCCAGTTTGTCACATGATATTTACATCTTGCATTTTATTGATCTCTCTGAAGTTTTATTCTCTTCATTCCTGGTAGATTTGGAATAGACGGTGTTACTTTCTCTTCACGTGTTTAACTTCTGATATCATGGCTAGGTGTTGTAACTCTTAAAATTTTTGTCTTTAGGCAAAACATTTTGGTTTGCTGACTTAGCATGACAGAGAAGGCTGGAGCCGCTGCTAGCACTTCAGCTACTGATGATGAGTTGTCAGTACCACGAGCGAGCATAAAAAAGATGATAAAGGAGCTAGTTCCCAACATGCGAATCTGTAAGCACCTTTTTGTATTGAAATATGAAAAACTATAAGTGCCTCACACTATATTTTAATTAATCACTTATTTGATTACTTTTCAATTCGCAAAAGATGAATAATTCAGATTGTCATCAGGCTTAGCTCAAATGATTATTATTATCACCTTACCTTAGCCTATGACAGCGCAACTTCATTTTGAAATGCATCCAATTTGTGTCAAAATGTAGGTTTTTAAATGAGTGTGCATGCCTTTAGCCTCTGGTACAACGGCACAAATGAGAATAAACAGTGAACACTTCATTTGTCTTTCAAAATGTGGCAACAGAAATTTTCTTACTAAACTACACTGGAAATTTTTGACCTTTTAACTAGTTACTTTTACTTTCAAAGTATTGAAATTATATTTTGGAAGTCCTCTAATAATCCTGTTGTAGCAATGCTCAGATGCTGAATATTTCAAATATGGCCATGTTGTCTAATCAGCTAACAAAACTAATGTTTACTGTAGAGCCACATGCATGGACTTTCTGTTCATATTTGGTTTCTGATTGGGTTAGCTGAAAAAACTGGCTTCCGATTGGCCTGAGCTAAACCTGTGTGATTCACATAAACTAAACATATCTTATATCTGAATTCCTTGTTTTTCTTATCATTTATTTGTGTTGTTTTCTTTTTCCAGCGATAGAGACAAAGGATCTAATAATCAACTGTTGTAACGAGTTTATTCGTCTCATAGCCTCAGAGTCTAACGAGGTCTCTAATGCTCTCTCTAAGAAGAAGATAGCCCCGGAGCATGTTCTTACCGGTGTGTGTAGTCATCATCCAAGCTTGTACTTCGTCTTGTATATCATAGCTTCGGACTTTAGCTAAATCTGTAATACTTAATCTAAAATAGATAGCCTGCCATCCCTGAGCAAGTGGTCACTGGGAGGCTTAGCCAGTATCCAAACTGTCTAACGGATTACAGCCAGTCTAAATGCTCACATACTAAGACTTTCACACCTTAGATTGATGTGAGATTTTGTTATCACTGTTCACAGCAAGTGTCAATGAGAATTTGAGGTAAGAAGAAATTCAAGTAAAACTACTAGGATGTCGATTGTAAGACAAGCTATACAAACTTTTAACTACAATTTTTGAGTGAATTTTAATTTTCATTATGGAGTAAGCAGAAATGTATCGTTCATCGCAAGAGGGGACAACCACAATGAGGAATCTTTTAAAATTGAAACATTCAATAATTGTTAATTTCAATCCGTATTCTAGAGGCACCTCTGTTGTCTTGATGTTCTAAAATTATATCCAAGCAGCGTTTGTTTGCTGTGGGGAAATCTCTTTATACAGTGTTTGTTGATAGCAAGCTGCAATCCACACTGATGGCAGTAGGAAATAAATTCTGGAATTTTCAAAAAGTAATCTTATTAGAGTCAGAAATGACCGACTGGAAGGAGAATGTAACAAGTTTTTACAGCACTAGCTACTGCCAAAACATCTTACAGATTTGCCACTCTTCCTCTGCCTTTTGTGCCATAGTGCGTGTGTTCAAACCCCAATAGCTGTTTTTATTTGGTTATAGATATAAAAACAAATGAACCTCTTTGGTTTATTTGGTTTTTTAAATCGAAGAGGCTTATTTTGATTTTTAAAAAACAGAATAAAACTCGACCTAAAAATTCTGCATTCAGTGTATACGTTACATTTAAAAAAAATTAATAAAAACCAAGTTAAAATTCATACCTGCAAAAGTGATATAATTTTGCTCATATAGATAGACAGCTGTGTGTTACAAACTTACACTATATAGTCCTTATAAAGTTATCTGAAGTGCTCGATCCTTGCATTATTAAGACCTTGTCATTCTGATTCGTCATTGGCTATTTTAAATAAAGTTGTTCAAGGACTCTGACAAACAGAAAACTAATTTGGTTAGTAAAGTATGACGCAAGCCATAATTAATACTTCAAGTTTCTCGCTAGCGAGTGCTCATACTCGTGCACAAGTGTGTTAAACACATATGTATTACTAGCGGAATGCCAGGTGTTGCACGGGTATTAAAAACCGGCTTACCAACAGTGACGGGTAATGCAGTTGCATTAGCCTGGCACACTGCCAAAGGCTAATTTGAGTAGCTACTACCTGAATTGTTAAATTTACCAATATGAGGCATGAGAGCAAGCCGTAGTCGTGTTGCGTATCGCAGAATGCTATGCGTAATGTCACCCACATAGCGACATATATCGCGTAATGTATCCATCAATCTTGCGTAGCTTAGTTGGTAAGATATTTGTGGGATGAATGGGAGTTTCCAAAATCCAGCATGAAACATATTAAATTCCTAAATTTTAATGGCTATAGCTGGACAAACCGAAACACACAAACTTTGAGATTTGTATGTATGTATAGATTTCAAAAGGAGACTACTCCTGCTACTCAGCTGGTTGTACATCCCATACAAGTAGCATTAATTGTACACTAGTTCCTTTTACCAGGCAGCAGGTCATTCAGAGTTTGAAAGTATACTTGCCAAGTAGTTGAGAAAAAAAGCCTGAGATAGACTGCAAATGTAGTAACTGAATCTGAAGCCTAGATTTCTTTGAAGTTTTTTTCTTCATTGGTACCTACATAGGAGGCCCTTCTACGATTTTTTTTAATGTTCATGTACTCTACTATCAATGTGAGGTCATGGTCGTTTGCCAATGATATGTCACCGCTCTATGTATATTCTTTGTTTATTGATGAAAAACTGTAGAGCAAATCGTTAGACATCAATGTTGCTAAATCTAAATAGCCCAGGTTTTATGGCAAACATACGGTTTAATAGCGATCTGTTTGCTAACTTTGTGTGATGATGAGGGCTCGCAACTAGTAAACAAATGGAAAACAGCAAGTAAAAAAATTAAACCACTACTTTTACTGAAAAAGCTGGAGGAAAACGGGAGATTTTGTGCAAAAGGGAGACTGACTTGAAAAACTGGAGGGTCCCAGCCAAACCGAGAGACTTGGCAGGTATGGTTGAAACAGTTGTTTTGATGTTTTTGCACAACGTTATATGTAAAACTTTGGTTTACAGCACTTGAGAACTTGGGATTTAAGTCGTACTTACCTGAAGTGAAGGAGTGTATCGAGGAAGCCAAAGAGGCCGCTCTCAAGAAACGTAGAACTAGCTCCAAGATGCCGGGTCAGTTTTCTGAAGAAGAATTATTTCGACAGCAGCAGGAACTCTTTGCTAAGGTGAGTCAGCAGAGAACCTTAGTTGCTAAACATTACCCATAATCCTCTGTTCATCATTCATCCCGTGGCTCAACATACACTCTCTACTCAAATAAATTCTCTACTACTCTAAGCCAAAGCTTGGAAAGTTGTCATCATTTTCTTGTTTAGAATGATACGATCTTGCTTTATTAGGGGCATGAAAATCCATAGATCTGTTCATTTGGTACAATAGGCGTCGTCAGCAATATTCTGTTGGATTGTGAGACCTCACATACTAAATTATGTTGAAAAGCATGTCTACCATTAGGAGAGATTTCTAAAATGTTTTTCACAAAAATGGGTTCAGGAAGTCTGGATGTCGATTCTCTAATTTCCGCTATGGTTCCTGTGATAAAGGAAATCTTCTCTAACAGAAAATCCAAGGAATTGAATGACATTTTAATACCTCCAAAGAGAACTCATAACAAGTCAAAACTTTTGTCAAAGATTTTAGCTGTTGTCGCCGAAATGTATTTAAAAGCAAAAATTAAAAAAACATGTGATTTGATGCTAATAATATAGAAGTTGTTCAACATGGAGAGTCAAGTTCAACTTTGGAGGTCAAGACTTCATTCTTGTCGCCTTCATGATATTGGGGCTAACCTGGAGGGTTTGTCACAGAAGCGCCCAAGGGGCTATAGATGTGAAAAATATTGACGGCATGCATTGACACTTGCGATAGATGCATGCCAACTGACACAATATAAAGCAAGTGCCCCTACATATGACACCAGCCAGCACTTGGTTGAATGGATAACTGATAGAATACCTAGGGTAATTAAAAAATGGGCACATTAATAATATAGACAACAAGAGTAGTGTTTCCGATGTAAACATGCGATGGCAATCAACGTTCAGCTGTGCGATGGACAGCAACGATGAGCTGTTTTGACGTCATCATCAATGGTAAGATGTACATACTATGAGCGATGAGCTGTATGTGACTGCTAACGAACAACCAATTAAAAATTACGAAATGGCATTAGTGGTCCTTTTGTTATCCTTTTATTATCATGCGAATATGAATTGGCATAGATCTTCACAACTGTTGAAATTGGATCCGATGCGGTCAACAAACAGCCAATCAAGATGCGAATAGTTGCTATCATCGGTGTCAAAGTTCAACATGTTGAAAGTCCATCTTATCTTCGCTAGCAACGATCAGGTCGATTACCATCGCACAGCTAATGGTCGATTTGAGCGATAATGTGCACGGGCTTTAAAGGTGTGGCCACACTTTGGTTCTGACCGAAATAACAAAACAAACGAAAAACACAGAATTATTGGCCCGAAATTCACAGAATTGTCTGAGCTGTGCATGCACACCGGAATCGTTGACGAAACGTTTTTAATTGGCTAACCAAATTATTAGCGATCGCGGTTTTAGTAGCTTTTGCGATTGGTATAGTCCAAGACACGTATTATGACACACAATAAAAGTACCAGCACAATTCAACATGGTAGGCCCTACATAAGATGCAACTGCTTAGCTTGCGCCATTGTAGTTTCGTCATCGTTTGGACAACATGGCTACATATCGTTTCTTTTTTGATAATAACCATTTCCTTTCTAGCAGCAAAAGTTCCGTTGTAGAAAGAGTTGCCATCTTTAGCGCTATCAAGTCAGTTGCATCGTATTTACCTTGTAGAATTGCGCTAGTACTTTTATTGTGTGTCGTAATACGTACGTGTCGTAATACGTACGTGTCGTAATACGTATGCGTCGTAATACGTATGCGTCGTGGACTATACCAATCGCAAAAGCTGCTCAAATCGCGATCACTAATAAGTTGTTTAGCCAATTAAAAGCATTTCGTCAACAATGTCGGTGTGCATGCACAGTTCTGACAATTCTGTGAATTTCAGCCTAATAATTCTGTGTTTTTCATTCTTTTCGTGATTTCGGTGAGAGCCAACGAAAAAATCGAAACGTGTGGTCGTATCTTTACACTTGGCCATCCAGAGTATTGTAGGTGGTTTCAAGTCATAAAATAAGAGTTGACTGCTTGACAGGCTCGTGAAGAACAAGCTGCACGGGAACAGCAGGAATGGGAGAGCATGCATCAAAAAGCCAATATGGCAGGTGCCTATGGCCAGCACCCGACAGCCATGCAAGTTCCAGCAGCACCTTCAACATCGTATTCCAGTGCTACCATTCCTCTGACATCATTTCCTAATGCAGCTATCCCTCCAGTTTCATACCCTAGTACAGCAATGCCTTCAGCATCATATCCCAATGCTGCCGTACCTCCAGTGTCATACCCTAGTACTGCCGTTCCTCCAGTGTCATACCCTAGTGCTGCCGTTCCTTCAGTGTCATACCCTAGTGCTGTCATACTCCCAGTATCATACCCCAGTGCTGCCGTCCCTGCAGCAACAGCGACACAGACAGCACCCTCTTCCGTACCCGAAGGTAAGTTACATGTGAAATGTTGGGGAATCTACAATTATATAAGTATACTGTATGTGAATTTATGTGGCTTATAATTGGCAAAAGGGAAGCATTTGTCAGTTGAGACCATGGCCTTTTTAGCATGGCATTCAAACGAAAAGGTAGTCTGTTACAGTGGTAGCTGGCAGGTGATAATATCCTAGGGCTAGTCGATACACAGTCAGCCGACAGTGCTTTGATAGCAGATTCATAGCAGTACAGCTGCTGACAGAGTTTAAGAGTTGTCAAATATCAGTTTAATATCTGACAGATAGCAGTTTGATATCTGTCAGATAGCAGTGTTATTACTGGCAGATAGCAGTTAAATATCTGACAGACAGCAGTTTGATATCTGTCAGATAGCAGTGTTATAACTGACAGATAGCAGTTTGATACCTGAAATATATCAGTGTTATAGCTGACAGATAGCAGTTTGATATTTGACAGATAGCAGTTTGATATCTGACAGATAGCAGTTTGATATTTGACAGGTAGCAGTTTGATATCTGACAGATAGCAGTTTGATACCTGACATATAGCAGTGTTATAGTTGACAGATAACAGTTTGATATTTGACAGATAGCAGTTTGATATCTGACAGATAGCAGTTTGATATTTGACAGGTAGCAGTTTGATATCTTACAGATTGCAGATTGACGTCTGACAGATAGCAGTTTAATATCTGACAGATAGCAGTTTGTTATCTGACAGGCAGTAGTTTTATTGCTGACAAATAACAGCTTAAAGGCTGACAAATAGCAGTTCGCTAGCCAACAGATGGATGTTTCATAGCTGAAAGCTGCCCGATTATAGTCTGCAGGTCACCATCATTTCAATTGTTTGAATTATTTATTTATTAACTACAGTCAAACATGGATAACTCGCCCACGGATAGCTCGAACACATGGATAATTCGAATGGTTTCTTTGGTCCGTCCCCACGTAATGATAAATTGCTATAGATAACTCGAACTCAACACTGTTAACTTGGAACTGTTTTTTGCCCAACGGCTACCGAAACGGTCGTTATCGCTTTAGAAAATCACTTTATTCCAAGCCATAGAGGTAAACCTCAACTTTTCATAATTCATAAGCGTCATTATTACCACCATCGGCAAAATATTTTTGTCAACGACTTTTCTAAAGGTTTGGCGAAATTTGATTTATACCAAACATCCGCTTAGCGCTCGCCCTTCGGAAACGAGGTAAAGTGAAGTAATCTTTGCATAAACTTCAAGAAAAATCGGCAAAATTGATCGTGAGTAAAACGCTCAAAAGAAAAAGATGTCTTTTCTTTTGAACATTTCAACAACGATCAAGTTTTGCCAATGTCAATCTAAAAAATGTCCTGGCAATAACATCACCTCAAACAACGAACCAATCTCAAGTGATAGAAAAATCTCTATACTTTTTGATAAAAACGTTTTAAAATTTACATTAGAAGCATTTAATTTAAAACAAGCCATTTGTGCTTTTGATTTATATTATAGTTTGTATATGTACATGGATCTACTAATAAATAAGTAAATACATGGACTTGTGACAGTGCTCTGATAACTTGAACGCTCTGATAATTCGAACACTTCCACTCGGTCCCGTGAAGTTCGAGTTATCCATGTTTGACTGTATTTATAATAATTATTTATTATACGCTAAAAGTTTGTTTACCAGAAAGTACAGCCATGTACTGAATAACTTTCAAGTATAGAAATTATTTGTTGACAAGGAAATTGACACTGCCAAATTATCAGTTACTTCCTGTTTCTTGCTAAAGCATCAAAGCAATAATCATGCACTATGTTTCCATGATGCGCAGTACTTCGGAGTTGCGCTCTCCGAATCATGGAAACGGCGTCTTCGCACTGAAATCACTGCGCACTGATCAGTGCGAAGCCAGTGCAAATTCGCAGCAAGGAAACAGCAATTGCGCAGTGGTTGCGATTAGCTCTCATGTCTTGGAGACAGATTCTTCGAGCGCCATAAACTAGTACAAAACTGATCATGCTTATCTTGTTTTTATTATTCTTCCTATATTTTTTCACTTAAATTTAATTATGGTCTGCTCCTACGAGGATGATGAAGGGACTACTTTCCTGGACTTTGTTATCGATACCAACACTTTTCGAAAAATAGGTAGCAAGTCCTAAAGTAGCATTTAAATAATCTATTACTTAAATAAATATTTATTAAAAATATATTATTTGTAAAAATTGTGTTAAGGTTTGTAAAACATTGGGAATTTGTATTTTAAATAAAAATATAATGATGACAAAAGCATAAAAATACCGTTTCTGATGTTCGGTATCCATGATCGATTCCATGGATTCATTCATCCAGCGATTCGATTTATACAATTTCTCTTCTCTGGCTAATTTGCTGACAACTACTGTGCAGCATGTAAATATACAATCCTCTCGACTTCGGAGGGGCTGCATCGGAGTACTGCTCATCATGAAAACATTGTGATAGTTGAGTCAGCTCTACCACCACAGCACAGGATAGCGATCAATCTTATTGGCTAATTGAGTCAGCGTCAAAACACAGCAGCGGCACCATCCGAATAGTGCGCCCTTCCAATTTGAAGGCAATAATTTTGGTTTTTGATACGCAGTGAGTTCAAATTTGTACAGAACCATGATCTGTGGTAAGGATCTGTACCAGAACTTGTACAGAACCATGATCTGTGGTAAGGATCTGTACCAGAACTTGTACAGAACCATGATCTGTGGTATGGATCTGTACCAGAACTTGTACAGAACCATGAACTGCGGTAAGGAAAATAAAATGTTTAAAATTGCATGAATATGCATGAAAGACTCTATCACTGGCTCTCACTATGTTTCCATAATGTGGTTTATCCACATGTTGTATCATTCGCAAGATGACAACAGCAACAGTCTGCAAGCCAAATTTGTTTTAATTCTTGTAAAGTTTTATTGACCATTTCATGTGTGCGAAAGATGGAAACTGCACTTGTGAATAATGCACAAAAAAGGCCATACAAGCGTATTCCATTTTAGAAATTTTTCACACCAGTCATTCCTATTTTGATTTGTCAAGACAGGTACGTCTGACCTGCGGAGTAGGAATGACCTCTAGAGTAAAATTTGTTACCATTTTTAACAAAGCGCAGCATTAATATGCAACATGCAATGTCCATTGAACGCTCAATTCCATATCCACTTCATTCGCTTATTGAAAACATAGTGTATGCAACTGGGTGTTTGTAATAGGTAACAAACAGTATGTTGCGCTGTGACACAAGTCAACAGTTTCAGTCCAAAACTGCCAGTGATTTACTGTCACAAATGGCTTCTTTTCTTTAGGTCTCGTCCCCTCCACGGTAGTAGATGAAGATGATGATGATGATTATTGATGGAGACAAACCATGACTGTGTTATTTTTCAGTATAGGTGTCAGTCAGTTCTGGCAAGTGTGACAGGTGCTCACACTGTTTCTAGAACTGAAAGCTAGTGCAGGTGCCCTTTAGTATCATTCGTAGCCAGACACACATTGTATATATGGCCCTATTAGTTTGCTAGAGATGATGGCAATCTAGCTTATCTGTACAGGTGCAGCCAGGAGTCGTAGAGAAATCTTTTACCATTTTCGCATATCTTTGTATAATAGCTCACAAGTTATTGACAATTGTCAGAGCTGACATGTTCAGCAGGTGCTTTTGTGCCAGCTGAGTTTTATGAGTGTAGCATAGCAAAGACTCTTGGGTTTTAGCATTTTCAGTAATAAAGAAGTATCTCCTTTGCGTATCTGGCTGGCTATTGAGGCTACTTGCGCAATGGTGGCTCAAATTCAGTCTCCAGCGCTTTGTGGCGTCAATGTTCTGACTATTATTTTTCATGGCGCCAAGGCTTTTGGCTTTATACAGTTTAGTTCCGAAATATGAGATTCACTTTGGCGTAGAATGGCAAATATATATTAATATATAGATGAAGCACCACGAGATTGGTCATTCAATTCTTCTTTCATTTCATTGTGCATAGTTTGCACAATGAGCTGTAAATTTATTCTTACATTACCAAAACTTCACCAATCGGCCCTTCTTGTTATACTTGTCAATGCAAATAAATATCCATTATGACAGAGATTTTGTTTATCTTTTTTGCTAAATATTGTTCTTTTAATGTTTGCCAACGGGTGAAAAAAATCAGTAAACCTAAAGTTTAAACTAAAGAATTCTAACAGTGATGTCAGCAATGTGTAGTAAGAATAGGTCAGCAGTAATAATAAGCAGTGCCAAATCGTGGGGTACCAAAACACATCGAACAAAATAATCTGGAGCCCAATTCGGTGTGAAGGAAATAATGCCAAATCGGTCCATTCCAAGTTCAAACAGAGGTTATCGCCACCCAATGCTTGAAAATAAATGTTAGCTAGCAATGCACACTGCAAACATACCTAATATTTCCACAATATATATTTTCTAAACCAGAGTTATTAGTGGCTGGCAATCGCTTTTATTATAAGTTTTTCTCACGGTCAGCTGACCTTCTCCAGAAGAATTGGGAGGTTACACTCGCACAAGGAAGTGTGTGGAAATGGATGAGGGACAACTTAAAGCATTTTATTTGCTGAGTACAGCACAAATCTTCAACCTAGGACAGATCTGTTGCATGCTGTCAGAGATACCCTGTAAGACACTTTGGATATTGCAAGCTGACACGCTGTACTGTCTTTTGTTTAAGGCAGCGAGGTGTTTGCTTAATTTGTTTAGCAGGTCAGTCAAAGTTGTAGGTAGGTTGTTGTATCAGGCTATAATTGGATTGACTTGTGAAATACAAATAGGTATTAGTAGAAACAACAGCAGTAATTTATATCCACTGTGTCTATTGTTTACTAGTGGGTGAGGTCTGACCACCTGTAATCTCAAAGCAAAGTACGACTTCGCTATGATAGCCACTTTAGTGATATGCCGTTCAGAGGGCTACTTTAAAAACTGATCAGTGTGTCCTTCGGAAAAGCGGTTTTACTTGACTTCTACAAAGAGTAGACCTATAGTTTTTTTTTATAAAAAAATAAACCAAACGGTGTCTCATCTGACCAATTATTATGCTCATTTCAAAACTGAAAATATGAGAAACAAAGTAGTTTGATTCAGTACTTTTTTTAACAAGATGGCTGCCGTATGCAAAGAAAGTGTGTCTCAACTTTGTGCAGAAACTGGTGCAAATATTTTATCTCAATGGTTCTCTGAGTGCTTTTTAATAGTAAAAGTAGTAGTGAATCTTATAATTCAGATGGTGACTGTGATTTAATTGTAACAGATCTTTATATAGAAAGTAGAATAGAAAAAACTATTTTACGACAGATTTCCAATTTTTTATCACGTATTTTTTCTGATACACGATTAAAAATTACCTGTTAAACTGTTAAAGCTAAACAATCTTGTAGGAAAAAATGTACTGGTCGCTTTGCTTTTTACTTCGAGGTAATTTGATCAATACTTGTCAAAATGTGTTGAAAAATATTGACCCATGTCCAAAGTAGCAAAGTTCCAGAAAATTAGTTACGCACCAGTTAACCAAAACATAGGTAGGGAACGAGTTAACTTTTTTTCCAGTCTAATTTATTCTCTCAGCTAAATTCAGGAAGTTCAGCTGATGTGAGTCTTTTGTTCAGTTTTTAGTTTTGAGCAAAAGATTTATTAAATACTGGAACTGCAACATTTTCTGTAACCCGCAGTTGGATTAGCCGTTCAGTGAATATCACTTGCATCAAGGCAGTGTTTGTGAGCTTTAAGTTTACTTGTTGTGGCTAACATACTGTAATCATCACATGTGTTGGTGCCAGGGTTTAATTCTTTCTCATTGACTTAACTCAATCTAAAACAGTTCAGTAATTTGTCAGACAGCTGACACTGAAGCTGTACACTGTATTAACTGGATGACGAGATTGTATCATTGTATATCTTGATAACTACACCCTATGCCATAATGGAGAAACTGAGGGTTGACAACCTCTGCAAGGTATTTGACAACTAAGTTGTATCACATCTGCTCCTAATGGCTATACTATACACATTACAGCCAAAGCTATGTGAAAACTGAAAAATTGCAATTTGTACAAGGGTTCCGGCAACTAATTTAAATTACCTACCATTATTCTTGTGATTTTACATTTATTAAACAAAGTATTAAAGCAGAATTTGACAGCTGAGAGCGCATGCTTCAAAGTTCTTCTTGGATGCAAGTTGTTCCTTATGCTGACAAGCTTCAACAAGTTGCACCAGACAAGCAGTAGGAGGGATCATCAGCTGCCAAACTACAGGCAACTACAAATCAGATGTTCACTTTAGCACGAGGTTTAAGGAGTATGTAAGTGCAATAAAGATCAGCTTACACAAAATTTTTGTAGATTTTATCAAAAATTATCAGTATTTTTTATTCTTTGCAATTGTTGTTGATGTTTGAGGTGCTTTGATTGCCAGGATGTTTTAAGCTTAAAATCGAAAAAACTTAATTTCAGCTAGAATGTTCAGAAGAAAAATATTTGCGAAAGGACATCACCAGGTGCTATTGTTGCCCGAGTTGATATCTCTGGTCCTTATTCCGTCAGAATCTTCTTAAACAGGAAACTCTGGAAATGTCTGAGAACGATGACATTGAGTAAATCTCTGTATTTTTAATGTTAGCGTTGTTTTAGTTTGTAATGTTTGATGTTGACTAAAATTTCTATAGAAATGAAAGATTTCTAGAGGAGTTGTATGCACTATCCATAACTTATACATACATGTACTAGTACCCTGGCAGTCTCAAATACTGTAAGAGACAGTCAGGTGTGCTGATAGAAACAGTCAGGTGTGCTGATAGAGACAGTCAGATGTACTGATGGAGACAGTCAGGTGTACTGATAGAGACAGTCAGGTGTACTGATGGAGACAGTCAGGTGTACTGATGGAGACAGTCAGGTGTACTGATGGAGACAGTCAGGTGTACTGATGGAGACAGTCAGGTGTACTGATGGAGACAGTCAGGTGTACTGATGGAGACAGTCAGGTGTACCAATAAGTCACAGAAAATAAATATATGCACCATAATTTTAGAATCCAGGAAGATGAATTGTTGGTGCAGGAGGTCGTTGGCCTGGTTGCAGAGCAAATCATTGCTGGTTCGAATCTCTTATAATGCAAACTTTTTTCCAGCTTAAAAATGTTGTTTCAGACAGACAGCTATTATAGTAAAGATTTCTGGTGCTTGTGTTTTTAAGGTCATGCAATTGTCACACTGTTATAAATATATTAATTAAAGGCCATAATATATAAACAATTGTATATCTGGCATTCGCAATCAAATGTTCTGTAACAAAACATGTTTCATATCAAACGACTTTTGTGTAATGCAGCAACGCAAAGCCAAAATTATATTTGATGAAAATTGGATGTTTCTAGAACATCGTTTAAAGAAAACTGTTGTGGTCTAGCCATATATAACAGCTAATACCAGCTGGCTGCAAACAGTTCCATTGTTGAAAGGCAATGAAAAGGCCATAAGCTGTCTGCCACACTAGCTACTCAATCAGTCAAACTATGGAGCACCGGGCTAACCCTCTTCTGAGCCAGTGCCTTTTAATAGAGCATTAAATCATTACTCCGTTATTCAATTGCTAATTGACACAAAGACACTCAAGTGTAGCTACTTAAAACTGTTGTTTTATGCTCTCCATTTTCAATAGAGGTATTGTGCTGCTGCGGCAGTGTGTTAAACACACATAGCAACCCTCTGAGACAGCTGCTCATGTTCTACTGCGCTGCTGCTGCCGAGAGTGACAGGTACGTACTAGCTGTTTTCTGTTTGCTCTGTTTTAGCTGCCAATTTATATTTCTCTAAAATATGATACTGTACTTGGAGGATCAAATTTGGACGAGATAGTTTCTTAATGCAGAGGTCGCCTTTTAAGCTATCACATTGACCTCTGACCTCTAACAGTAGGTGGTCTTCATTTCGCTGAAAGAGATAACAATTGGAAGCAGCTATTATATGCTAATAGTGCCCTGGCGGTCTAGTGTGCCAGAAAGATCATTAGGTGTAATAACTATACATACAATTATTATAAGATGTTTGTGGGAACTTGATTGATGCAGTTGTTAAGGCGCCAGTCGATTGTACTGAAAGTTGTTAGTTCTAATCCGATACAAGCAATTTTTTTAACACCCAATCTTATTTTTGGACAGACAGATAGATACAGCAATTGTTATAGCAAAGGATAGTACTCTGGCAGTCTAGTGTGCCATGAGAAATCATCAGGCGTAATAACTATGAGTACAAATATTCAAAACTAGTACATTTGCCCGTCTCGGTTCTGTGAGAGATCGTTATGAAAAATCAGTAAGTCAGTAATTATCTTATGGAGTGCAAGGTGAGGGATTAGTTCAGTAGTGGTAGTGATCTCTGCCGGTGATGCCTTGGAGTTGATTCTTATGTGAGGTTGTCATTATTCTAATGCTTTTAAGGTGGCTTCAGGCAGACAAGGCTCTTATTATAGTAAATATTAGCGGCTGCGTGGCTCAGTAGTTCAAGTGACTGTCTACCATGCTAAAAGCTGTGGGTTCAAATCCCATACCTGAGCCATCTTTTTTCCAAACTGTCAACTGTGGCTCCTATACCAAGCTTGTAATCGAAATTGAATGGGCGTAGTTTCATATTCAACAAGAAAACTTGTCACCAAAGACAAAACCTTGCAAAGTGGCATGACAAGTCTCTTCATCATTTCATGGTGGAATGATAACAGCAAATAGACAAATGTTTTTGTAAAACGGTTTTAAGTGGAGTGGAAAGACAGGAGCGACTATGGTTTAGCAACAAAATAGAGGCACTGTGTTCAATTCGTAGTAGCATGGTCTAACGTCTGGAAGCACTGTACCAGATCAGAGAAACGGTACAACGCAAAAATAAAGCTTATTTATTATTAAAACTAGTACTCTAGTGTGCCAGAGAGATCATTAGGTGTAATAACTATACGCATAGTTATTCTGCATTAACAAGAGGTGTTGATTGGAACAATTGTCAAAGTGTTGGTTTGCTATGATGAAAGTTTTGAGTTCGAACCCTCCACAATGCAATTTCTTTTCTTACCTTTAACCAACTTTTTGGACAAACACAGCTCTTATTATAGTAAATATTGGCTTTCTCTAAAAATCTAGGCTGTAATAGTGGCTGCTGCCACAACAAAAATGAAGATCCCATTTATTAATAAATCAGCCTTGGTGTAACAGTTGGCATTCTGGGATATTAATGTCAGGTCAAAGGTTTAACCCTAAAGGTTTAAATAGTCTCTACACTTCATCCACATGTAATTTCGATTGCGGATTGCGTGTAAACAAAGCATAAATTTATTGGTGAGCTGTTGATGAACCTTGAACTTTTAACACTATGCAATTCATACATCAAATACAGTGAGAAATTTCGGCTGCAATACTTTACTGATTAAGATAAATGTGCTTTTTTAACCAATCAGATTCTTTGAGGATTGTTGGAGACAGTTTTCACAATAAAACTTTCACATTGGCTGATTCATTGAGCACATGTTAAAACTTTTTGTGTGTGCCAGCACATGCTTCAGTATAATTGTGACTTCGAAAGTGTGAAATTGATAGTGACAAGTTGTTGTCTTATCCCGACACAACATAATCTTTATTCTCTGCTCGTGTTGTTATCATGTCTTGTGGGCTCAGACATGTCTAGCCAAATTCCCAGAGCCATTGTGTGTGCAACAATGCTTTTTAAAAACACAAACAACCTCTGCTTGAGGTAAGCTAAGCATACATTATATTTAACCTTTGAGGGATTGTTCTAACAGGTAGAGAATGTTAAAGCAATTTACGAGCATTTATAAAATACTACAGGAAAGACAATTACTAATTTAGGTAGTCGTATTGATGGGTTGGCAACATGCACCTCCTATTGGTATTTTTTAAGCAAACATGACGCCATTCGTTGCATGCTTCACAAATCTACATTTGTAAAAGGGTATAGCACTAGCAGATATATCTAAAAAAGAAATATTTAAACAAAAAATTATACAAACATTTGTACAATGGAAAAATTTTGACTGCTTTAAAAAAATTAATGCCAAATATAAATATAGAGTGGAAGTATGAAAACAAGTTAAATGAAGGAATATTATTATCAACGCTGCCAAGGTAGTCCTGTGTGCCGTGAGAGGTTATTGGCAGTAACACCTATATCTACATACAAGTGTTCTGTGCTGCCAGCGGATGATTAGTGCAGCTATTAGAGTGTTTGCGCAGCAAGTATAATGTTGTGAGTTCAAATCCCGTATGAGGCGTTCTGTTTTTCTAACCTCAAACTGTGGATATCACTCTTATAGTGAAGATTTCTACTTGCAGGTAGTAAATAACCATTTCACATTAGAGAGCTTCAAACGATGAACTCTGAATATTTCTGACTTCAGGTAGTAATCATCTAAAATGGCCGCTGAAGTAGAGAATTTTGGGATGGCTCCAGGCAACTGGTTAGCTCAAGAGATAAGAAGGTTCCAAGAACAATCCAAAGGCTTGTTTCCTGATCCACAACCAGGAGACGAGAAAATACGTTACAACACTATTTATGGCATTGACTATGCTCCTCTAGCTAAGGTATGTTTCATCTACTGTTGAGAGTGCACAACTCCTACCATTTTCAAATATAAATTGGTTAGGAGGAAACACTGCGTACAGGATGTAAAAGTAAATTGCAGTGTTTGAGGTAGTCATTTTATTTTATACAAGCCTGAAATTGCTTTAAAATTATAAGCAGTAGTGTAATTCTTAGTGTGTTTTATCTATTGTTGATAGTGCACAACTCCCACAACTGTAATTATAAGGTGAAGGGGAAAGTGATACACATAATTCTAAAATGTCCAGATGAAGCCATTTTTAAAACAATAAGCCAATTTTATAAATTTTTGCATAAAATGTAATCAGTAGAGTCATTCTCCATAGAATCTCGCCGCTACTTCAAGCCGCATAACTATAAATATTGAACCTTGTTAGTGAGTTTAACTGATTTAGTCTTCTTTAAATATCATAAATCAGAAATAGAAAAACTACCCAAAATGTTCTTTTTTTAATATAATAAAAAGTTTGAACATAGTTTTGAATCAATCCAGAAACATGTAGTATGCTGAAGTAATTTTTATGGAAACTGTTTTTCTTGAATGTTTTTTGTAATAAGAAGTCAACCGAGTTGAGCTGGGTCATATATAGATAGGCAGCTTTATGTGACATTTAGCAGATTACTAATTAAAAATCATGTCGTTTCGGCTCGAATTTCAAAAGCTACTTAACTAAATTGAGTAAATATAATTTATTTGTGGGTAAAGACAACTCCTGTTCAAAAACGATTGGTTCAAGCCGATATAAAAACTTAAGACGCAATATTCACATATTCACTGAAGCATGGCCATTATATGACACTGAACAGGATGCTGACAATCAAAGCACCTAGCATAAGCTTTCAGTCAGTGTGTCAGTAGAACTATATTGATTCAACAGAGGGCTCCTGACAATAGTTTTCAATATGCTCCCAACCTTTAACAAGATGCTAAATTTCCTGGAGAAAATTGCTTTGCTTCCTGTATGTCAGCAGTCTGCCAGAAGCACCGCGCTACTGGTGTCACTTATTGTTACTACTGGATAAACTGTACTCTCTGACTTAGATCGTGCCTAGAAATATGTTTTCGTTCTATCAAATCTCATGTATTCACACTAAAGTAGCATGTCATGCTCTCGGTGATCAAATCACACCTTGCACTCCCAATAGACTAGCAACCAGTGCTCTCTCTCTCCTCTCTATTTCTCTCCTTTCTGTTTTTTCTCCTCTTTTTTCTTTTTCTCCTTTCTCTATTTTCTTTCTCTTTTTTTCCTCTCTCTTTTTCTCCCTTTTTTCTCCTCTCTCTCTTCTCTCTCCTCTCTCCTCTCTCTCCTCTCTCTCCTCTCTTTCTTCTCTCTCTTCTCTCTCCTCTCTCTCTCCTCTCTCATCTCTCTCATCTCTCTCATCTCTCTCTCTCTCTTTCTCTTTCTCTCTCTCTCTCTCTCTCTCTCTCTCTCTCCTATCTCTCTTCTCTCTCTCTCTCTCTCTCTCTCTCTCTCTCTCTCTCTCTCTCTCTCTCTCTCTCTCTCTCTCCTCCTCTCTCTCTCTCTCTCTCTCTCTCTCTTTTCTCCCTTTTTTCTCCTCTCTCTCTTCTCTCTCTCTCTCTCTTTCTCCCTTTTTTCTCCTCTCTCTCTTCTCTCTCTTCTCTCTCTCTTTCTTTCCACTCTTTTTCTCTTTCTCCATATCACACTGGGCCATCAAAACTCCGACACTAACTAAAGGCTTAGTTTTAAGAACTGTATTTGATAGAGGGAACAGTATTCCAAGCTAGAAGAGGTAAGGGTGTTTTTTGCTCCCTGTCCAGTCGTGCAGGCGGGTGCTACCTATACCCATCCATGTTGTTGTTATCCAAAAGTGTTCTTAATTCAAATGGTTGTGATGAAGCTTGTCTCCTCTGAGAGCCTTGTTCCCAAGTACGCCGCAAGCACCAGTGGCAGAATCGCAAGGCTATTGGCGGTGAAATGGGAACGGGCCGAGTACCGCTGATAGTTGACGGCGACTAACGCAAGCGTTCAGCTCTGTTCAACTTTTGCAAGTAGCCACAGGCAAAACTTTTCCAAAATGTACTGTACAGGGGAAAGTCAGAACTTTTAAAATGGCTTCGCGAGCGGGCATTTTTATGCACTAATCAGCAACCCAGTTTTATGTGAACGTAATCCAAGATTACTGCATTAGTCTTCCCACTGATATGGGAACCAGGCTTTAAGTCCACCATGTCACCAGTGCTTTTCATGAAAATAAATTGTAAATCATTGGCTATGGCATCATTTGTTGTCAGGTTGAACATCATGAGGCACAAGAAGTTAAATGCGACCTTTTGTATGACAGTTGTCATTACATATACTCTACCTTTACGAAGATTATACTAAGTAGTCGTTAGAGATGAATTTGATTAATTTGAGTTGGTGAACCTCATTGAGGTACTTTTCAACTGTCACACTTGCCATCACATAAAAAGGATTGTGGGTGGTCTTGGCAACTACCACTCTGTTGGCTTTAACCTTAATACAGTGTAGAAAAGTGACAACTAGACAGATTATTGATGTGTGGTCCTCTCTACCGGTTATTTGTGATGAGCAGTTCAGATATAGCACATGTATATTCTGTTTGGTTCGTGTTTCATGCTGTCATGCTTTCAAAAGTTACGGTTCCCTGTCACCCTAATTGCCTGTGTGACTTTTCTAAGTTCATAATTGTTTTTTTCCATAGCCTAAAGATGAATGTCCAGAAAACTTCAGTAGATATTATCAGAAAGTATCGATACTTTTCTATCCTTCGCGATTGTGTTTGACGTTTGAAGTGATCAGAAGCTGTCAGAAGGCTTGAAGATTAAGATCAACAAAACTTGAGTGCAGTTAAAACACTCAGATCATGCAAAAGTGGGATTATGACATCTATAGTCGCAAAGAGACCAGCAGAACAGAGATGCAAGATGCTACAACGTGAATGCAAAAGCCGATATCAACAGTATCAACTAGTCATGTCGTTTTGCACATATTCATCTTCTGAGCATTTTAATCGTGATCACTTTCTGTCGATTTCAGTTTTGAAACACCCTGACAGTCAGATTACCTCAAACAATCGCAAAGGCTAGAAGAGTACCCATACTTTCTGATACAATCTACTAAAATTTTTGTGTTAAATCATCATTAATAGGACAGCTGTAAACATAGCTGTATATAACACGCATTGCTACCGTAAAATCTCTAATTGAACGCCCTCCAACTCCATTTTCCAACCCTTCCCCTACAATGGCAGTCAAATAGAGGTGAGGTTTAATTAGAGGTTTTACGGTAGATATGATTGATTTCTTAATAATTTATACACATCTCTAGTTAGTCTACCTATGTGTATTTGTTCTTAGTTTCTCAGCGTTGTAAGCATACCTGTGATTGGCTTTTTATAATGTGTACAGATCCATGATAGGTGGATTTAATGCATGCTGAATCATTTTGCAAATTCTTTAACAGGAGATGTATAAGGGGGACACTCCAACCCTTTTGAAGAGACCAGATATCAAAAAGGAGACTCCTTTCTCTCTCGAGCAAGCAAAGGTATGTTAGATGCTTAACATGTGAAGACAACCTGTGTTTGTTCTGATTAATACAGACTAGGTCAAGTCGTGACATAGAAAGCTGAGTACTGTACATTATACAGCCTATATGGTCTCACACACTCCTAGACTACAGTATGGTACAGTATGCATTTTATAGTATCCATTGGAGAGTAAAATGTGGTTATACCTGCAAAAGGACACAGAATATCAATAATAGCAGTAATAATTACAAGCAAATTGTCCAAACACCGGACATTGTCTGTATCATCGAAAGTTCGGTTGAGTGAAGTCTGCAGAAACAGGGTTCGACTGTCAAAGTGAGTTCCCACTAACCGAGTTCATGCCTAGTCTTTGCCCGACTTTCTCACTTACCGAGAATAGCATCTTGTGAACAGAGTAAATGAGCCAAAAGCCAGTTTTGTCTGGAGAGAAATTTGATCAGGCAGTACCCGATCGATGACCAATTCTAAGCTGATTTTCAAAGTGAGTAGCCAATAAAATCACTTTCACAGCTAGTCACACATTGTCATTTGATGCGGCGACGTGTGACTCTCTGTGAAAGTGAGTCACACATTCACTATGTTTCCATGGTGCGCAGTACTGCGAAGCAGTCCCCTCCGAAGTCGAGGGGATTGTACGTTTCCATGCTGCGCAGTGGTTTTCAGCAAATACCGCAAATTAGCCAGAGAAGAGAAATTGTATAAATCGAATCGCCTGATGGAGAAATAGAATCGATCACGGATACCGAACGTCATAAACGGTCTTTTTATGATTCTGTCGTCATTATACTTTTATTTACAATACACATTCACAAGGTTTTACAAACCTTAACACACTTTTTACATAGTAATATATTTTTAAGAAGTATTTTTAAGTAATATCTTATTTAAACGTTAATTTAGGACTTGCCACCTATTTTTCGAAAAGTGTTGGCATCGATAACAAAGTCCAGGAAAGTAATCACCTCATCATCCTCGTGAATGCAGACCATAATTAAATTTAGGTGAAAGAAGATCGGAAGAATAGTTAAAAAACAAGATTAGCAGGACAACCTTTGTACTAGTTTATGGCCCTCGAAGAATCCGTCTCCACGGCATGAGAGCTATGCGCAGCCACTGCGCAGTCGTTGTTTCCTTGCTGCGAATTTGCACTGGCTCCGCACTGATCAGTGCGCAGTGATTTCAGTGCGAAGACGCCGTTTCCATGATTCGGAGGTAGCGCAACTCCGAAGAATTGCG
Source organism: Watersipora subatra (assembly GCF_963576615.1). Classification (NCBI taxonomy): domain Eukaryota; kingdom Metazoa; phylum Bryozoa; class Gymnolaemata; order Cheilostomatida; family Watersiporidae; genus Watersipora; species Watersipora subatra. The sequence goes on from NC_088713.1 coordinate 2,192,968, forward strand.
CATCATGGAAACATAGTGATAGTCTATCTTCTGTTAATAGCTAGCCTGAAGGGTGTTATCAACAGAATCAGTGCCCATGTTTAATTATTATAGCAACCACATAATAATTAAAACAACTGCTTCAATTATTATGTCATTGCTATAATGGTTAAAGCATATTATGTTAGCAAAAATCTGTCTTCCCTATAATTATCCATTATTAATGATGAGCTGAGATGGTGTTAGCAAAAGATCGTCCTACTTATAGTTATCCAATCTTAATGATAAACTGGACAGTACAAAATAATAAGCAAACTTGCTAAAAACATCCACGAGAAATATCGTAAGAAACAGTCAGCAAAATGCAAAGCATGACTCACTGAAAATATATCAGCTGATGTTATCTGACTCTGCAAATAAAATCAGCCACTCTTATTGCAAACTCAGGCAAGTGTGAACAAGAAAAATATGGCCGAAAGCTCACTTGAAATCGTTCAGAGACTGGCTACAAAAACTCGGTTTGCAAATCGGCTGGTGTGAACGCAGCATACTATTTATGAACAGTTATAAAGGTAACATGGATATAACATGGAGTTGCCAAGGTAAGAGCATTACACTATCATTTAATTTTCATTCTGCAGTTAGCCAATAGCTGATCAGAAAATAATTGAGCGCAGACCACACATGTGACTATTATACACTGTTTCCATGACTCGCATCATGTGGGTTTGGAGTTGTGAGCAAGTTGTGTTACCGTGTGAATTAAGTGTTTCCACGGACATTCACATGATGCGGATTGACTCCATAGCCTTGTTGAAAAAAAGGTAAGGAATTGTACGATATAAGTTAATAATCAGCAACACTGTTAGCAACCACGCGAAACTCAATCGAGAAATGGCAATCAGAAGTATTAAAAATGTTTAAAATTGAATAATTGGCGCCGTATTTTAATTTGCATTATGAGCGAGTGCTGTTTCCATTATTCGCAAACATGATGGATTCGATAAAGTTTTGCGAATCATAAAACTCGCTTAGCTTGCGGATTTATGTCGTTTCCATGATACGATTAACTTGCCGATTAGCACAAATTTGTGTATCATGCGTGTCATGGAAACATCGTGATATGCAAGTACTATCTGTACTAGTTCATGCAGACTAACGTTTACTAGTACAAAACCAGAACTGTCCAGACACCAGAAAAATGAAGTCAAGATTTGAACACCCTTGTACTTCTTATAGAATATTAAGGAACAAGTTTACAAATTAAAAGACTACATTACTCCGCTGTTCTGATTATCTTTTATGGATAATATAGGTTGTATGTCTCGTCTAGTAGACAGGTAAGCGCTAAAGCTATACAGGAATTAATGGGCTATCGGCTAGTCAACTTGAGTAGACGACGTTTCTCTCACTTTGTCCACTTTAATGTCTCCGAGACTTTTATTCTATTCACTGGAATCAGTTCAATGACTGAGCAAACAAAATAAAAGCCTTTTAACTTTAATCACAATTAAGCGCGAGGTTAAGCACACCGTCTCAAGCTTTTAATGAGCTGGAAGGATTTGAGGCTATTTGGTTGGTTCTGTTGCGTAGCAGCTGAGTGGCGCTTACTGTTATCTTTAGAGATATCTCAGTGACAATAGATAGCGCTGCCGATTGACAATTATGCACTTAGCTGCGGCAGCGACAGGCAGCACAAGTGTCTAGCACTCTGAAGTAATTCTAAAGCTACCAACACAGCTTGCTGAAGGATTCCAATTTATTGTAATCTAGTCGGAGGACAATAGGTATATAGCATGGTGAACCACACGAAGACATCAGGGAGAGATTTGCTTGGTCAGCAGCCAAAGCCTGTGGGTATATTTACTTAACCATATTTGGTAAATAGGTCATATTTAAATGAACCTGTAGACTGATATACACTATGCTTCCACAACGCCGTGATTTGATTCACAAATTTGAGGTGATTCACAAGTTAATCGCATCATGGAAACGGTATAAATCTGCAAATTAAGTGAGTTTTTCAACTCGCCAAACTTTATCGAATCCATCATGATTGCGAATTATGGAAACAGCACTTGCAAATTATGCGCATTAAAATACCGCACCAGTTATTCAGTTGTAAACATTTTCAATACTTCCGTTCGTCCTTTCTCGATCGAGTTTCACGTTTTTGCGACACTAACACGTGCGTCACTATTAACTTAGTCACTATTAACGCGTCAATTACATGTATTAACTTATAGCATACAATTTTTTACCTTTTTTCAACAAAGCGCTGGAATTAATCCACATCATGCAAATGTCCATAGAAACACTTAGTTTGCACGGTAACGCAACGTGCACACAACTCCAAACCTGCATGACATGATGCGCTTCATGCGTCTCATGGAAACAGTGATAAACGTCTGTTGAGCACAGGAAAGCATAAATATATGATCAGCATAGACATCTAGTTGAACTAAATGTCTGGTTGTGATGCAGAAGTGTGGACACTCTTATTTGTATTTGATGAGGTTTGGTTGAATATTGAATTGTCAATTTTGGTATTTGCTAGCTAATTCTCATTATATATTCAGTATAGCAGACGGAAATAGTTTTTATGCTGCTAAATTTAATTTGCCCTTGAGCTATAGCTACTGAATTTGAAACATGTGTAATGCTGTTATAGTAACATACCCATGCTACTTTCAGTTTTATACATATATATAGTACTTTATTGGCAATAATTTCATTTCACAAATAGAAATGTTTTTCAAATTAGGCCATACGACAATAGTAAAACAAAAAAAGGGGAAAAGCAACAGTTAGCCATTAAAATTGAATTAATAGTCTGACAAATAGTGTTTAAAATGCCTTTATCTGCTAAGAGGACGGATATTAGGTGGAAAATTGTTAAAGCATCTGGCAATGGCATTTTCAAAATGATTGTTAGTGATTGTATGCAATTTGTTCATATCACATAAGTTGAAATGAGTTGAGAACCTGTAATTTTCATGTAAAAAACGAGGACACAAACCATGAAAAATCTTGAAACATTGAATTGAAGTAAAATAAATATTTAGCATAGGCAGAGTAAGAAGACGTAGTTTTACAAATGAATTAAACTTTCACAGTCAACATAAACCAATTTTTGCTTTTTCAATTATGTCAATTAATCAAGCTATTTCAAATTATGAATTATTTTACAACTACAAATCTATAAATTTTAACGTTTTAAAAAAGTATTAATGTAAAATAGCTGCAATGAAAGTAAATTGTTTTCTGTCAAAATAAAACCAAAAATGAAGTAGTAGTGTTAAAAATATTTTTTTGTAATAAACTGTTATTTTTAAAGGACTCAAAATGAGAATTCAAAATTGACCATGATGTTCTCTTTCTTCTCACTTTAAGTAAACCCGTTTATATTGAAATGGTGCTTCATCATTGCACACTGTATTCTCACAGCCGACATAAAATATTTTTACATAAGCTTGTACATATTTGCTTCTTTCAAGAAGGTAAAGAATTACCTGCTGCTGGCAAGTTGTCAGAAACTAGACACAAGGCAGATTGTGCCCCATGAGGGTTGTATACCTCCTACTGCGAGGCATCACGTGTGCCTAGATTATTACTAATCGCTGACTCAATGCAGAACTGAGTTCTGCAAATAGAAAACCAGCCTGCATTAGATAATGCAAGCTTAAACCAAGTTTAGCTAAAGCCTGGTACACACTTAACACCATTCCAACTTCAGGCAAATTCTATCGCTGCTATGTCTATGTTATATTTCCACAAACTATGGTTCTTTAACTGCCTCGCCTTAATGTTATTGCAGGTATTAACTATAACAACTATTTCAGTTTAATATATCTGTAGGTGAAGGTCGTCACTTTGCAAATTGATCCATTTCTGCAATAAATACTTTCTTTTTACAAGCAATATAATACATTGTAAAATATTATTTACATGGTGTGGATGATAGATAACATAATATACCCCTGGCTAAACTGAGTGTCAATAAGTTTCACTGGCAGCTTGTTCCATTTCCTGTCAACAGGCCATTATCGTGTTTCCTTTCCTGTCTACTATCGACAGCGGCATACTCAATATCCTGTTTGTACTGCTGTCATAGACCAATTAAAACCGACTCATATTAAACAAATTGGTTTTACTTTTTACCAGTAAATACTTCTAATTTCTGACACGTAATTAAAAGTCTTTTAGTTTCTTGCTACTATATTTTATAAAGTTCTTATTCTTACACTGTGTTATTAAATCAACACAACAATATAGACACCCCTATATCTGCCATCTTAGTATAAACCGGTGCTTTTCAGCTATTTTCGGTCATGCCAGTGCCCCTTCCCTCCCCCCAGGAAGAAAACATGTTGTACCCCTGCTGCCACTTCTGTCAATATTTATTTGTTCTATAAGACTGTTATATGAACACCTCGTATTAAATTGTATCATCATTATTCTTTATGAAAACAGAAAAGAAATATAGACCAGCTTACAATGAAGAAAATCTTAAACACTTCGTACTTCTGCTGTGTGCGCAGCGTACATGCTTGGTGCAAACACGACCCTCTACAGCACAGTCCGAATACTCCCTGCACATACACACACACCACAAGAATGAGATTGTCACCTTCCATTAATTTAGTAGAGGCCATTGCACTTCATTTTAGGACAGTTAAAACCTCAAAATAAAATAGTATATTCATCGAGGTCAACCGCACCCTCTTTGACAGAGCCTTGCGCCGTTCTCGGGGAAAAAAAGGGTCACATCCCACTGTTTGAGAATCCTGGTATAAGCCAAACGCACCCTCTTTGACGGAGCCTTGCACCCTTCTGAGGGAGGAACGGGTCACGCACTCCTGTTTGAGAAGCACTGGTATAAACCAAGGCTGAACTATTGTGTCCACTAAGATTCTCGTCACTAGCTTATGTCAACAGAGAGCTGTTAACAATGTTTTTGTACCAATATTGTCTCAGGGCTAAAATACATCTAATAAACTTGTATGTATTCTATATTAAATGTGAGTGACATTAAAAGTGTGTATTTACATGAGATATTTGATTAGCTGTATGTTAGCAATTTGGTTGTATTACATTCCTTATGGACTAGAATATCAAAGTAAGCCTGGGTGATTCTATAGAAACTCCTCTTCAACACAAGGCATAGACATATTTTTTGCTAAACTCTCAGCTTAATATGACCTATATGCCATCAAATACCATTTAATCTATATATGTGATCACACTGACTGTTGCAAATAACTTATTTATCACTATCCTTGCAGTTTGAAAATGACCTATATATTCTTTAGTAGGCTAGTGATTATCTTTTATACATCTTTAAACATAACTTTCAAATTGTTATATGTGACCTATATATCATTCTATGTACTACTGTACCATGACCAACATGTTTATATATGTCATAAAAGTTGTTGATTGTATAAAAGAAAAAAAACCTTATGCACGCATATAGTTAGTTACCTACGTATATCACACTAGCAGGATGTCTGGCGATGCCCAAGATTTATTACATTTTCAATCAGATAGCCCGCGGGTGATGTTTAAACAACTGGTTCTCTGAACTCGGATGGACAGGCTCAGATGAAGGCACAGAACATATACGTTTGTGAAATTTAGACTAAATCTTTTAAGTTAAAACGTGGAAACAGTCTGTTTACAGAGACTAACAGACTCACAAGCACACACACTATGACAAAGGGGCAATATTAATAGAGATTTTATTTATGCAGAGGTTCAACACATGGAAGGTACGAAAAGATATGGTAGAGGTAGATAAGGTACAACAGAAAGTTGCTGAGAGAAGGCGAACCGCGCAGGAGGCCGCAAAGAGACGGGAGGATGAACTTGGCTGTGAGTAATTTTTAAACCCCCACCCCATTGCTTTGTCTCTGGCAGCTTGGAGACTGTCCCTTCTTTGCAGCAGCACTAGAGGAGCCAAGGTTGATATGTTGTAGACATCATTAAGGAAGTACTATATACTATAGTTACTAGTGCTATTGTATATCTGCCTCATCTCAACGTCTGTCTCTTTAACACTTTCAAGTCTGTGACACTTCAGAGAAATGTTCTACCTAATTTTATGCCCGAGTTTAATTATGTTCTACTTAATTGTATACTCGATTTCATAGCTTCGCTTTATTTTTCTATACTTTTGGTTTCCTTAGAATTACGAAATTTTGGTCTCTATATTGAGTTTATGTTTTCAGTATAATTCCAAAGTTTAGAGTTGATTGAACTATTATCTTTTAAGATATTGCTAAAACACCAAAGGTACTTCTAATCGACCGAGAAAAAAATGGCTGCCATCAGGGTATTAGTCTCTAATGGTATAATTTGAAGCAGTACTAGACGAGCCAAAGCTAGTTATATTGCAAATATAAATAAATAGATTTTTAATATAATATATTAACAATATAGGTTATATTAGATAACATAACCGAGATAATATATATTTCAGTTACTAGCATTCTTGTATAGCTGCCTCATCTCTACATCTGTACATTTCATTATAACTTTTTTTAAATTCTTATGAAGAGACTAGTCCACTTATTTTTGTAGTGATGTAGGATGCAATTTTGTGGCTTCTTCTGGTTTAGTCGCTTGTAGTACTCCTGAGTGTTATCCGTTTCTATTGACATATACTTTGTTTTACATTTTTTGCTCATGATTGTTAGCAGAAAACTTCAAATATAGCTTAAGATACATTTTTTTTAATTTTCAAGTATTGGTAATTTAAAAATAAGTTGGTTTGAAATTGGTTAATTTTTTTAATTTAAACACTGTGTAAACATATACCTCAGTATAAGTAAGTACCTGATGCCAATGAGACCATGCGTAAGTATAATGATGCCAATGAAACCATGCATAAGTACCCGATTCCAACGAGACCATGCGTAAGTATCCAATGCCAATGAGACCATGGTAAGTACCTGATGCCAATGAGACCATGTGTAAGTACCTGATGCCAATGAGACCATGCGTAAGTACTTGATGCCAATGAGACCATGCGTAAGTACATGATGCCGATGAGACCATGCGTAAGTATATGATGCTGATGAGACCATTCGTAAGTATATGATGTTAATGAGACCATGCGTAAGTACCTGATGCCAATGAGACCGTTTATTTATCACTTAAAAACAATATGCGCAACTACTGATGTCATTGTTGGGCAAGTCTAGGCATGTCTTTATCTTTTGAGCTTTCAAGCATGATCAAGTTTTGTTGATTTTAATCTTGAAACATCTTGGTATTCAGATCACCTAAATCAATAAGCAAAATCACAAATTATCGAAAAGTATCTATACTTTTTTATAAAACGTTGTAAAGTTTAAGCGAGTGACTCTTTAATCGTTGTATCGTAGTGACGCCATTTCGTGTTTACGCATGCTCAATTCCATGTTACCACTTTCTAGTATCAACATAGTGAATGTGCTTTGGCGTGTCACTTGCCATGTGAACATAATGCTCTAGCATTACAGTTATAATACATAATTCCTCAAAATCTCTTAGCTGGGAAATTTTTAAAAAATAGCCATGAAGGTTAGACAACTCCGGTAAGGGTATATAATTTGTGGAAATTTTCATTCATGCGATGTAAACCGCATTTATTTAGTTATGCATAACTGATAGCTTTGATACTCAAGCTATAAATCTCTTATATCATGACGTCATGACGCAAGGTAATAGCTAAAGCACTTGTATATGATTGGCTACCTAGCCTGTCTTGACAAACTGTTGTTTTTGCGGAGTTGTTCCCCCGTCGAGCGGGCGAGCAACACAACAGCTTGTCACAAGACGTACTGCACCTGATGCATCAGGGAGTTGCACCTGCTGCACTTAAAGGGAGTTGTTCTTTTCCATCTATGCGGTTTGGCTGCGATGTTATGGCGGTCGCTCCATTGGTAATCATAACGGATTTCGTGCAAAAGGTTATGTAGAAAAACTAAGATTACAGCGTTTAACCAAAGATCAGTCTCTGTTGTAAACGTTAGTAGAATTTAAGAACAAAATAAATTGAAAATAAAATCCATAAGAACAAATAAAACTGACTGATACAAAAATAGAAACAAAACTGACTGAGCGCACAAATAACGACATGTTTAGTCACTATTGTTGCCTAAGTTTTCAAGTTCTACTAAAGTTTACCGCAGAGACTGGTCGCTGGTTAAAAGCTGTAATCTTATTTTTTCTACATAACTTTTGCACGAAATTCGTTATGATTACCAATGGAGCGACTGACATAGCATCGCAGTCAAGCCGCATAGACGGAAGAAAACAACTCCCTTTCAGTGCAGCTGATGCATCAGGTGCAGTACGTCTTGTGACAAACTGTTGTGTTGCTCACCCGCTCGACGGGGGACAACTCCGCAAAAACAACAGTTTTTCAAAACAGGCTATTGGCTACTCTTTCATAGCATTCAATGATAGTACAGTACACCACAAGATGCAAAAAGCTATCATATCATTCTTACGAGTTGTTGAGTAACGTTGTAATCCAATTTTTGCTTGCATCTTTTATGACAACAGGTTATTTAAAGTCATCACTGCCATTTGTGCTAGCAGTTTGCTGCCATTCTAGAACATTCTCAGCTTTTAAAAATGCTGCATATTTCTATCCTCAAATCTTTCCACACTTTTACTAAGTTTCCATATAGCGATAGCATAGCGACATGGCGATTCTCTACTTTGTGCAGCATTCCAACAAATGTATAGCCATGATTTTCATGTGCATGTTACCCGAGTTTCTGAAACAGATGAAGGCTGTTCGAACAGCAGCTCTGTAGACCTATACCTATACAAGCTTACTGCTTGTTTTCAGATTTCTCTTTCCAAACACTCTGGTTTTATGGTATTCAAAAGAGTTACTGGCTGGTCTATTTCACAATCAATTAACATGGCTAAAGGTGTTTAAAATGAACTCGCACAAAATTTTAGTAAATTTTATCAGAAAGTATCGGTATTTTTCTATCATTTGCAATTGTTTCTGTTTTTTTAGGTGAAATGACTGTTAGGATATTTTAAGATTAAATCGACAAAAAAGGATTGCCGTTAAAATGCTCAGAAAAAATATGTGCAAATTAGCGTCACAATAGCAACAATAGCAACTATAGTTGCTATTGTTGCTATACATCGTTGCTGTAGTTGCTATTGGCTATTATGGCCAAGTCACAGCATTACATGTCTCTATTCTGTGAGTATCTTTCCAGCTACAGATGTCATCATCACATTTTTGCTTGAGCTGATCGTTTTTATGCGCAATCATGTTTTATCAAATCAGGCTTTAAAAATAGTTAAAACTGCCAAAATTCTTTAAGAGCTCTCTATTCACCTTAACTTATGGTTATCTAATCTCACTCGTCTGTTTTCTAGACTAACCAGGCAATCTCACAAAGGTTTTCGTTTTATTTTTAGTTCCCACAATTCACAGAAGTCAGACAGGTCTACCAACTCCTTTGGTAGACAGGAAAGGGGCCGATAGCTTTAGGAAGTTTGATATAAGAACACCAGTTCTTCCTCCTGGTCCTCAGGCTTCAAGGTGTCTACTAGATAACTTCTATTTTTATGCTTAATCATAGAAACTGAAGTTTTTTTCTCTAAATCAAAGACTTTCAGCTATTGGTCAAGGTGAAATTAGACATAAAAATTCTTCTGTACGACTGCAAGAACTAACTCGGTTTCAGTCGAATTACATCACTGAAAATTTTTATGGTGTCGCAACTCCAAATATTATCTGATATCTTTTCCAGTCAATCTTGTCACAAAATTGGTTTGTGGATTATCTTTGCACTAATCCAGGTGTACACAGGGTTAAAATTGATTGTTTAAATCAAATTATTGTGAAATATTTTATTTTGTCTGATTCCTTTTAAAAAACTTGAATAACAAAACTAATTTTTTACATTTATTTATATACACTGCTGTTTTGTTACCTAAAAAATTTCTGATTTAGTCATTCAATGTAGACGATTCTGTATGTACAGTCAAACATGGATAACTCGCCCACGGATAGCTCGAACGCATGGTTAATTCGAATGGTTTATTTGGTCCGTTCCCACGTAATCATAAATTGCTATAGATAACTCGAACTCAACACTGTTAACTCGAACTGTTTTTTTGCCCAACAGCTACCGAAACGGTTGTTATCGCTTTAGAAAATCACTTTATTCAAAGCCATAAAGGTAAACCTCATCTTTTCGTAATTCATAAGCGTCGCTATTACCACAATCGGCAAAATATTTTTGTCAACGACTTTTCTAAAGGTTTAGTGAAATTTGATTTATACTGCTATACGATGAATAGCACGGGCTAGCCGGGTCACACGCGCAAGGATTTTTGCCACGCACATACAAAACAAAAACAGCATGTGTTTTTATTTTGTATGTGCGTGGCGAAAATCCTTGAGTGCGTGACTCGGCTAACCTCGTAAAACTTCTAATTGAACTGCCTCAGAGTGTTGCTCTTAACGAATCCCAGGTAAAGTAAGGTAATATTTGCATGAACTTCAAGAAAAATCGGCAAAATTGATCGTGGGTAAAACGCTCAAAAGAAAAATATGTCTTTTCTTTTGAGCATTTCAACAACGATCACGTTTTGCCAATGTTAATCTAAAAAACGTCCTGGCAATAACATCACTTCAAACAACAAACCAGTCTTAAGTGATAGAAAAATCTCTATTACTTTTTGATAAAACCGTTTTAAACTTTACATTAGAAGCATTTAATTTGAAACAAGCTATTTGTACTTTTGATTTATATTATAGTTTGTATATGTACATGTATCTACTAATAAATAAGTAAATACATGGACTTGTGACAGTGCTCTGATAACTTGAACGCTCTGATAATTCGAACACTTCCACTCGGTCCCGTGAAGTTCGAGTTATCCATGTTTGACTGTATTTAGATCACGCATACAGCTTCAAATTAGTGATTTTGTATCCGCTGTTTTAGGGTTTAATAACTTTAACAAAAACATTGTTACTGTTAAATTTTTTATAGCTTAGTAGTGAAGCGTTTATGACTTTATCAGGTGCTAGAGCTCTACTTTGACAGTCCTGGACAAATGTAGACGGAGTCCTAAAATTTCTCTGATTTCGTTAATATACTAGTACGTCTCCATCCACGCAAAGAGCAAAAGTATTTGGCTCTAACTAGATGAGTTAACAGTTAGCTATGAGCGATGATGAAGAGAACTCCCATTTGTCCTTGACCTGGCCTAATAATCATGCATGTGCACGCTGAACTATACAGTGCCATTTCACTAAACAGTTAATTCAAATTTTAATGAAGCTATCAAGCTCATAATGGCCTAACGTAAAAACTTTTTTGGTTTCACACGACCTTCAAAGTTAGTTCAAAAAGGTTCATAAGAAATTGGCTGTTCTTTCTGTAAAGGTTCCCTGCTTCACCTAGTCTGTCACTTTCTTTCATCAAACTTATCTTGATGATGTTTTTAGTATTTGAGGGAAATTAATTTGCGTACTAGCAACTTGTGTTTTTATATGTACTTACTTGTAAGTCCTCATCCTAATCTTTAGCCTCAGTTGTCTTGTTCAACAGAAAGTCTGAAACCTAACAGAGACCGTGTCTAAAAATTAGTATAACTAAAATGTCATAATATTTGACTTGAACAGTTAGACAGATAAAAAGTTTTTTCCGAAATAGGATTTTAGAGTGTATCATCTTTCTTACACAGTAACATGCCGAGTCGCTCAGGGGCCCATAATCAGCGTTTACATGAGTCTCAATATTCTCTACCAGCTGACGTGTCTGGACACGCTGCCAACAAGTACAGAGTGAGTATAACTGTCATATTTACAAAGAATAGAATATATGTTTTTTATAGCTCTCTGCTACCATTTACACAAGTACCCTCCTTACGACCAATAGTATGTTTATTGTTCTACAAACTTGAAGAGCTCTATTGGTATCAGACAGAAAGGTCTGCAGATTGTAGCTAAATTCTGCAGCAGATTATTTGTTATGCATTGTTTCGTGAAACAAGTTAGGCCTTGAATTATGGTGCAGTTTTTAATAAGTTAGCATGTTTTTAGTAGACATCTGTTATTGTAAGGCAATCGGCTAATACACATGACAATATAATGTAAAAAACCCAGTCATAAACCAGTTATTGCATCACTGTCTGGTTGAGACAATGTATCTGCTTAAAGGGGGACAACAACAGCTTAAAGACATATACATGTGATTCCATTGTTACATAGAGTACGGAAACGCTGCACTTTTAAAATAGTATTTGTAGTTCATAACGAAATTCACGGGTTTTTATAAAACAATTTTTATTATAAGAAAGTTGTGTGTTCAATCATTTTTTCCTTGTGTACATCGTATAAGTTAGTGCTATCTATTACCTAAAAGTTACATTTGACTGAATGTAATGTTGGTATTACCTAACAGCATATCTGATTGGATGATAGTGTTATCAGATACCTAGCAGCATATTCAACCCTGTGTTAGTATTACCTAGCAGTCTTGCTGAATGGATGTTAGTATTGACTATTGTCTACCAGCATATAAATGTACAATCAAGGTTTTATCATTACCTAACACTGTCTCTGATCGGATTTTAATACCACTAACAAAGTATTTGATACTATGAGATAGCGGTGTTGAAATTCTTTTGAATGTCGTAGTACATTAAAAGTATCAAAAGATTCTACAGATATGAAACAAACTGCATCCAAAATGTGTTTCAGATAAAAGAGGGACTTCTGCAAGCTGCCGAGGATTATGTGAAATCAGCAACTCCTCAAAGTGATCGACGGGTTATAGACAAGGCTCTACGTACCAGGTAGTCTGAAGTTTTCCCTTCCCTTCTTTCAAAAGTATGACAGCGGCCAAGTCAGAACATTTTACAAATATGATTGTAGAAGGCACAACTCGGCAATACTTTGGAGTATTTCATAGATTTAATAGACTGAGAATTAGCTATCTTATATCCAATGTATAAATAGGACTTTAGTCTCCGACTGCTTAACAACAGAGAGTAACAGTACTGTACAAAGTATCAGGCTCCAATTCATTGCCAAGAATAATTAATCTGGTTGCAATATTTGTGCTTGTGATTATTTGTTGCGAGAAAAGCGGTAGCAAGTTTACAAATATGAGAGAGATATGTGATTTATGTATTTTAGCTCCTTTTTTTTCTTTTTGTTGATTTTCTTAAGCTTAGTTTTTAAAGCCTATTTTTTTGCTGAACCACAAAATATCAAAAGATTACGGTAAGTTTTTGCAAATTTCCTTTTTTCTTAGTTTTTTCTTAGTCCTACATGTCGTCAGTTAAGGGCAGCTACAGTAGACTACTCTAGTAGTCTATTATACCTATTAAAGATGTGGTTGCGCCAAATTTAAGTTGATTTTAAAAGAAAGCATTTTTTTTTCTCTATCAGTTGATATGTTGTTTGTTGTGTTACGCGATCGCATTGCCAAGATATTTGAAGATTAAAACCGATAAAATCTGATCGCCGTAAAAACGCTCAGGCCACAAAAATGTGCCCAGACTTGCCCAAAATGATGTCACGCGTTAGACAACCTGTCTCTATCTCTCGTATTCACATCAGCTATTTGCGATAAAAGTCTAGTCCTACGCGGCTCTATTGGCATATATCTTATTTTGTATTTGCTCATGTTGGCTAGAATAAAATTTTAAGTCCAGCTACAGATGCATTATTATTAATGTTTAAAAGGCCTCAAAAAATGAAAATTTAAAATTTGTTCTACTCACTTTCTCCAAATGTTGTGTAAACATTTGGGTACCGACTACCAATTCTACCGGTCTACGGCAATTCTGTCAAGCCAACGATGTTGAACGAGGTCTTTGTATCAGCACAGTTCTGCAGCTACCCATACAACGATATACAGCCTCCCATAAGTCCCGCCCACATTATGTCTGTCGCCTATCCTTGGGGCGGGGCTGTATATCATTGCCTACACCGTCTACGTACTAGTTTCTTACTAGTAGTATCCTTACCGAATACTACCGAAGTGAAATAAGCAAGCCACGTCTTTGAAAAGAATATAGATAGGGATAGAGTTTTAAGGATGAGAAGTCTGCTGCAAACTGGATTTGAACTCACATTCTCCAGTTCTGCGGACATCCATATACCATATCCAATTCACTACAATATTCTGCAAATCATGTTTTGCATTATCTTCAACAATATTATTTTATTATATAATTTTTACAAGCAAAAATATTTTCATCTCCACGTAAAGCTTTTATTAAAAATATTCATCAAGTCGTGGCCACTCACATAGTATTAGCTGATACAATACGACAAATTCATCTACTGCAACAAACTCAAACAAAACATCATGGCTTATGCAGCACACATTCAAGTCTCTCTTTTCCCTTTATGGCAGTTTCCACACTGACAAAGCTTCTTCGGCTGGTGGGACGACATAAACATTCTGTAATCAGTAAAACAAATGCAATAAATATATGTCATACATAGATATGTCATTCTAAAGCGTATCTATTGACAGCTTCCAAATTGGGAGTTAAATAGATTGCGAGTGTAATTTTAAAAACGAATAAACGTTTAACAAAAGCACAAGTACGCCAAGCCAATGATTCGAAGCTTTGGTTCTAGAAATTAAAGATTTGCATTGATCAATCGATTTTCTTCACTTTCTACAAGTGAAAAGTGAACATCTAATGTCAAATCATAAATATAGATTTACTAGATAAAGATGCTACAGAAAATTTGAAGCGAATGTAGCTAGGTGAACCAATAAAAAAATATAAAACGATTAGTGATAGCAAAACGTTATAATTTTATTAATTAGTACATGGAATTAGTATTAGTACAGTTAATTTACCTCCATTCTGTCTTCCTCTGCAGCAAAACGCTGCTGACGCCTGTCAGCTTTGACCATAGGCTGTCTACTCCAATCTTTTACTAAAAGTTGCTCAGATAACTCTGAGTCGCAGTCGCTTGAACTTGAAGCCATTTTAAAACTATGTATAACTCAGTAATTGTTGAAACGCGTTGAATCAGTAACGATGAGAATTCTCTAACGATGATAATCTTCGAGATCACAGACAACGCGTTTTACGAGTGATAACATTTATTACGGCCTATATAAAAATTTCGCGCTTATGATTGGCTAACGAAGCGACCTCATATTTATCGCTCGTGGTTTCGTTTCAGATATCTTGCTTGTGACGTCACGAAAGAAGCACCCGCTGGAACGTGAGCTTTTTAAAAGAGGGCCTCATTTAAACGCATATATCTCTGGACAGGGTTGGTCTACAAAGACAAAAATGGCATCAAATTGTAGCTGATGTTTTAGCCCTTTATGGGTCCTAATTTCATTAAATTGAATTTTTTGACGCAACCACATCTTTAACACGGTCTAACCTATTAACATTATTGTTATTATTTACCAGCAACAAGCATTACAAGGAGGATCCTAGAACTCTGCAGGTAGAGCTTCCAGATCCAAAGGTTGAGGCGGAGAAGTGGCTGGAGAAGGCAACAGACGATGGTGAGTTACTGCCATCTGTCGATTTGTCAGCAAAGTTTTCATCAATTTTAAAAGGTCATTTATACTGAGGCTGTATCTGTGAGCAATCTAATGTTAAAAAACTAATTACGTGGTTTCACAAAATATTTTTATGTTTTTTTTAATAAGAAGCTGTTTTATTTCTTATTTATTTATGCCATATTATTATGCAACATTTAAAGCATCAAAACTTGCTGATTATACATCTCAAAAAAATTGAAAATAAATTCATCAATAATTGATTATTTATAAATTGAAATCACTACTCCACTATAAAAACGTGTGATTGTGAGCATTTATATGCATTGACTAGCACTGCCACCCGGCGTTGCCCGTGTAATAGAAGAGTCTTTGGACAGAAAATTGATTTGTATTTAATGTATAACATCATTTGCCATTATAACTTTCAAAGTACATATCATGAGAGAAGTGTGTCGTCTAGTTGAAATAAATTGAAAACTAGTTGAAAAATGAAAACGACTATAAAGGTTTTAAAACTTTGTCAAACAACTGTACCTTTCAAGCTAGTAGCCTGGCAGATTGCCAATGGAGAACTCCACTAAGATAGTTATTAAGGTTAGGCTTCCAATGACGGTAAGCCATGATTTTGAGTCTGTATTGTTGTCCAGCTCAGCTGTTCTAATAATAGCTATAGCCGGATTTCCAACAGACGGATTTCCAACAGACGGACTTTGACATATATATATATATATATAGATAAATCTATTTATATGATATTGTAAACTACTTTTATAGTTTTTTCATTAACTCTTAATGAGAGGTTTTCATTTTTTGATTTTGATGCAAAATCTCAAACTTAGAATTTTCTGATCATCAAGTCCAAAACAACTGAATTTATAATTAAAGGCAAACTATTATTATTAGTTTGAGAACTTCTATTCTTTACTTATCATGCTAACAGCTTAGGCTCTTTTTCGAAAAAAAAAGCTAATTGTATCTTGTTCTGCAATGTTCAGTAATTTGCAATGTTCAGTGAACACAAATATTTAAGCTCTCAAAATTTTTATGACCATAGTTGTGGGCTTGGTTAGATTTTTGCTTTTTAAAATTGCTCTATTTTTTTGCCAAAAATGTTACTCATTTGAGAAATTTTATTTTCAACTTGAAATATTGGCTGCTTGAAACATATTTGTTGTGAGAAAACAAATTTTTATTTCATTTTATGCTTTTGTTGGAATTTTTATAGCTTATAAAAGCTTTTATAGCTGATGAGAAAGTTTGGTTTTCTGCATGATTTTTAGTCACTCCATGAAACTTGTCTATTTTATTAAAAAGTGAGTTTGTTTTTAAAAAATCAAAGATTACCAATGTCGTTTGCATATGCTAGTTACAGATGTTTTTACAGAGCAGAGAATAGCCCTACAGTTTTTCAAATCAGTCGGAGGGATGAAGTTGATGGGAGTGGATGGGAGAGAGAAGCAGCAGAGGCTGAACCAGCTGCTGACCGCCTTAGAGAAGTAAGTTTAAGATTATTTTAAGTAAGGTTAACAGGTTTGTGCCCTTTCTAAAGAACTCGATATTCAAACTAAATTTTACACCGATAGCAGTGATAGGTCTCTATTGCAGTTATTTGTTTGGAGCACTTTTGCATCATTTTCATCTCATTGGATAATCTTGTTATCAGCCAGCAGAACTTTTTCCCTTCTTAAAGGTACCTTAAAAGATAACCACATGCTTTGGATATTTTATTTTAGCAACTCTAAACTCTTGCAACTCAAAATAACAATCTTATTGAAAACAGACTCAGTGAACTTATATTTAAGTTGAAGATGAACATTCCGTACAAACCACCTCAAAGTAATTGCTGACACGTGTAACTACTAAAAAGTGATGCATGATGCTATAAAACAAAAGCAGACATAGTCGTCCTTTGGATTTAAAAGTTTTATTTTTAGCTATTTGTATTTTCAAAAAGTTAACAAAGGTTAGCTGAATTAAGATCTCTTTCCCTTCTGATAGACAAGAAAAAAGGTTATGAATTTAAATAGGTGCATGAAATACATATGAAGGTCATATGCAAGTTTCACTTTGTTCCAACGCTTTCACAAACCTTTATTTTTAAAAATTCTGTTTTTAATGCTTTGGCGAGCAGGTAAGCCAACTTTTTGTGATAAAAAATATGTGTTAGCAGATTTCATGCGAAGTTAAAAGGTCTGTAGAAAAGAAAATTGATAAAAGTGCAAAAGAAAGAATGTGCTGTCATAGAAGTTGCTATAAATTTGGTCATCACTAAGTCAGGTAGCTCAGAATTCCTTCTTCAAATTTTATACGTTCTCGTACATTGGCAGCCAGTGCGCAGTAAAAGATCATCGTGTGTAATACCTATGTGCACAACTTATCTATGATACTGCAAGGTGGCCCAGTGGTGCAGTTGGTAGTGCACTTGGCTAAAAAAGCTAGATATTGGAGTTCAAATTCTGCACAATGATGTTGTATTAATGCTTTTTGTGTGGCCTCAGACAGACATAAACAGATCTTATTACAGTAAAGGTTGCTAATGCTCATGTGTAGTGGAACCATTTGTTGCAAGTTCGTAGACTTAGCAGCTTTTGTACTTTTTGAGTTACTATGTTACCTTGAAAACACAGGTTTTACAGCAAAAAGCAGCATTAAAGAAAATAATGGTTAATAATTGGTAGAAAATGAATTGGTTAATAACTAATAGATGATAATTAATAATTATTTGGTTAGTAATAAGCATATCAAAAATACTTAATTCATTCAAGCCAAGCTTTCAAGTGTGCTGTTATATCAGCTAGTTTAGTCTAAGATTCAGGATGTTCTTTTGATCCACCAACAGCGGAGAAGCCAAGCAACCCACTCCAAGAAGAAGTTACTCCGATGAGCAGATGAAAAGAGAGAGAAGGCAGCGGAATCTTCAGTTTGTGCGTCTTCTTTCTCCCACAACCAGGAGTAAAAGGTTAGTAATATATTTGACTCGTAGTTTCTATTGTATTCTGCATAATCGTCAATCAGATGTGAGTGTTTTAGGTGTTTCATGTTATCAAAGCTGTTTATGTTACGACTTCTGTATACCAGTAATTATAGGTAGAACATCGTGTTACCGTTTATATGATATCCATACTAGTAATCACAGGTATAGTATCATGCTATAGCTTATATGATATCCATACTAGTAATCACAG
This sequence comes from Watersipora subatra, assembly GCF_963576615.1. Taxonomy (NCBI): domain Eukaryota; kingdom Metazoa; phylum Bryozoa; class Gymnolaemata; order Cheilostomatida; family Watersiporidae; genus Watersipora; species Watersipora subatra. The sequence goes on from NC_088713.1 coordinate 2,211,665, forward strand.
GTATAGTATCATGCTATAGCTTATATGATATACATACTAGTAATCACAGGTATAGTATCATGCTATAGCTTATATGATATACATACTAGTAATTATAGGTAGAGTGTCATGTTATAACTTATATGATATACATACTAGTAGTCGTAGGTAGGGTGTCATGTTATAACTTATATGATATACATACTAGTAATCACAAATAGAGTATCATTTTATATACATACCAGTAATCATAGGTAGAGTGTCATGTTATAACTTATATGATATACATACTAGTAATCGTAGGTAGAGTGTCATGTTATAACTTATATGATATACATACTAGTAATCACAGGTAGAGTATCATTTTATAGCTCAGATGATATGCATACTAGTAATCAAATGTAGAGTATCATGTTATAGCATAGATTATATACATATACACAACGTTATACATACATATACATGACCTTTTAGAAATAAACAAATGTAGCATTATTGATTTTATCAGAGCATTGCGTTAATTGAATTCATTATATACCGTAACTATAATTGTCACAGTAGCAAACAAGTTTTGTAACTTTCTGTTAATCATAAATTGAGGTCCAATAGAATCAGCAGACATTTTTGCAATTTACTACATACACATATAACCTGCTATGTCTCCATCTTTGACAGACTAGAGCAGCAAAGCTGGCATCATCTTCCTCTCTACAGACCACGTAATAGAACGGATAATGTCAGAAGCCACTACACTCAACCTCAGAAGGTTCAGCCGTTGCACTTCTCTATCCACCCAGATTGGGGACCCTAAGTAACTGATCAAAATTACAAACAAAAGCTTCATACTGCTCCATGTTTAATGTCTTTGCAAAAGCGTAATGAAATTATTCTCTTTCCAAAGAAATTTTGCATTTTTTCCTTATCTCGAGTGTTGTGGTGGCATAATGAAGAAGGAACATGACACAGACTTAAAAGCTACCATCTGCACTTGAGTAAACTAAATGACTCAGTTGTAAACATGACTTCTAATTTGCTCAATTGTAAAAGCTCTGTATTTTTATAGATTTACTAAATTTAAGTAACTGTATACATTTTATATTTATCCAGCAAATATATATATAAAATAACCACATCGCCTTTCTTCTACATAATTCCTTAGGAAATTTGAAGGTGAATGTTTTGTTGATGATGTCCCTTATATTCATAGTTTCAATTAAAAATGCAACTAGTTATATATTATCTGTTGAGTAGCATTCTAGGAGTGAGCATTTTAGAAGGACTGGAATGTGTTGTCGTTGTTTGTAGTCGCTTTGGACAGGGTCAAGGTGGAGACTTTCTCATTCGACGAATATATTGCGCAAGAAATGGCCGTCTCGCGGATATAAACTTTTCTATTTCTGCACCGTGCTTTGCTATGACAGTGTTGAAATCTCTGTAGTGCCCCGGCCATTGACGATAGACGTTGGTGCAGTTTCCATCAATATTTAGAATATCGACCAAAGTGTATCGCTCTAAAAATCGATAAATGTGGTATTTTGGGTCATCGAGCACCACAACCTCGCTGACACTCTTTGGCAAGGCTTCCAGGTTTTGAATATCTTCACGGTTGAGAAATGCCTCTACTTCTTGTGGCATTTCAAATCCGAGTTCCCTAAAAATACCAGAAGTCCACTACAATCTTACAGCAAGTATTTTGAGGTATCATTTTTATGATATTTGAAGGACGTAAAGTGCATTAGGCAAGATTTAGGGAACAAAGCAAAAAGAGGTGACAATTCTTTTCAGGTAAGACCTTATCATATCTTTGCTAAGAGAATAAAACTGGTACAAAACCTTTGTTTGTATATAAATAACGCTTTAGTCAACTTGTCTCATGCTTACCCTAGGACACTTATATTTCGCTAGTATTTAGTTTCGTGAGTAGCTCACAGAGTAAAATTTCGAAGCAACTTAATTTCGCAGCTCTGATGAGTGCAAAAATATAGTGATGTGAAAATAAATGCAGTGGAACAAACATAATTATATTCCTCAGGTTCGGTTCACCGATAAAAAAAATTCAATTTGCAACTAGTTTGTAATTGTGAACCGCAGGTAGAATGGTGTGGGCAAGGTCGATATTGCAATTTGATCGCTTGCTGCCATTTGTTTCTTGGACTATCAACAGGCCAGTTTTTACTGGGGCAGCTGGCCAGCTGAGCCGCCCCAACTTTTTGGGAATTTTTTACGGTAAGTACAGTCCAACTCGAAAAACTCGCCCTCAGATAAAACGTAACATTTCATCTCAAACACAAGGTCAACTCAAACGGATTTGTTTGGTCAGTTCCAACGCAATGATAAATTCCTTCAGATAACTCGACCTCAACATCATTTATTCGAAAAGTTATTTGCCCAACGGCCATGGACGCGATTTTTATCGCTGTAGAATATCACTTCATTCCAAGCCATAGAGACAAACATCAACTTCTAGTAGTTCTTAGGCATCATTATTATCATCATCAGAGGCAAAATATTTTTGTTAACGACTTTTATAAAGGTTTGCAAAAGATTAAGTTTTATCAATCACCTGCTTGGCCGTGTCCCATCGAAAGCGTAAAAGCCTCCGAATGAACTTAAAATAAAATCCGCAAAATTGATCTTTGTTAAAACGCTCAAAAGAAAAAGATGTTTTTTTTCTGAGCGTATTAACTGCGGTCATGTTTTGCCTATTTTATTTAAAAACGTCTCGTCAGTCACATCACTTAAAACAAAACAAATCTCAAAAATTACAAGTTATTGAAGAGGTGTCAGTGGTGAATCCAAACCTTTCCAGAGTCATGCTGCTTGTGTAGTACTGCGAGTGTCAGTGCATGTGTCTTATTTTCTTTCAACACACGGTGCTCACTGCATTGATTGATGTCCCCAGCAAACGATAACGCTAACTAATGCATGTGCATTGACATCAAATTCCTATCATTATAAATCATTCCTAATGGGAAAATAATCCTAAATAATTGCAAAATAATAACGTAATAAATTTTGACAGTCAAATTATTTTGTCGGTTTATATTTTAATGATGCTATAGTAGTCATTAAAAACGTTAAAATAAATTTCGTTATAAAATTCCATTCTACTGTATCAATGAACAAAGCTATTTAGTTTCGCTTTTTCGCTCGTTTGTTATGATAGTTTAGTTTCGCACATGAAACTTTTGCGAGAGGATGACACCGCAAAAACGCGAAAGTTAGATGCCGCGAATACATAAGTGTCCTAGGGTAACTCTCTTTTACGCCTTTAGTTTTATCACCGAGTATTTTTTAGAAGTCTGAAATTTTGCGGGATTTTAGTTTAGTTGGCTGGTTTTACATTTGATCTTGGTTTACTTTTAGTTTGTGTGTCTCATACTAGTTTAGTCGAGACGCTATGTCTGGTTATGATCCCTTATGTTCACAATAGTTCACAATAGAGCACTTTGTTTGCCAATATTTTTTGATTGAGGTAAAATGTCATGTAGATGTTAATACAAATATTTCACTTACTAGAATTTCCCCTGTCATAAAGCCCACGACCAAAGTGATATCGAAAAAAATAAAGGATAATGATAGTTGAGAAATGCAATATTAGCAGTCAAATGGCACTGCAGTGCAATAGGATAACTGCAATGGTAGCTGTAATGTACTGGGTGTTATTATGTACAACAAACAGCAATAATGAAAGGAAAAGATTATATGTTTATATCTCGCCCCTGCAATAGGAGAAATGCAATATTAGAAGTAAAATGCATTGATATTACTATAATAACCAATATTATTAATATAGTAATACAGCAGTTATAGAAAACCGATGCACAATTTTGTTTACATTTCAAAACGTCAAGCAACCAACCAGTAACCAATAGCAAGCAAGCAATATCATTATCCAAGCAAGCAACCAATATCAAGAAGTTGTGATATTTATCTAGACTTTTAGAAAATCTATTTAACAAAATTATTTAGAAAAAAATAATAACAGTAACATATTGCCCAACATCGGTCACTACATACTTCGATCTTGTAAATTCGAATGACCATTCTTATAATTAAATCTTATAGAATTGAATAATTATTCTTATAATTAAAAACCTTAATAATCTTATAAGAATCATTAGAAAAATATCATCGTCATTTCCTTTACTCTCACTGCTTTGGACATCAGTTAGAATACCTAAGTACTCATTATAAGTGTCTAAAATGTCAGCTACTTTGAAATCGGCAAAAAAGAAACGATTACTTTTCAGCACTTCTACGTTAGTTACAGAAACCTTCAGCAATTCGACAATGCTATAGACTGGTGAAATGTGCACATTTTAATGTTAGAAACATAATATTATCAGTACTACATGACAAGTTTGTCTCACAGCTTACTTACCACCTTCAGTTGGATATTAAATTATAGAAGTAGTCATAATTACAATACACCGTTTTTATTAAAATGTTTGGTTTATACACTTGCTGACAACTACATTTATTGAGTTTTTAGCATTGTGAGTTGAATCTACCTTTTCTTAAAAAGGCAAATAACATTTCAAAATGTAAGCCGATAGACATATGAAAGACCGGTTGCAATATTACTTAGTTTAAATTCAATGTTACACTATACAAGGCATAAAAATGGACTTGCAAAACACAGATACCTGTATTTTTACCAACCATGAAGAATACATTATGTAATAAAAAAGCTTTCATGTAACTTATGGTTAAAAATATTACAATTCTCACAAATAAGATAGAAAGTAATCGTAACATAATTCCCTGTTAACTGACCTGTATATTCTTGCACCAGAGCGACTAGCGTTCATTGCCATATCCTCATAGAATACCTCATGAATATTCTTTACTCCCTCCTTCTTCATCTCTTTTACCATTTTACCCGCAGAAACCATTTGGTTACAAACTTCAGCAGGGTCGTCTTGTGTACCATAGAGCCTTTGAGCGGACAACAAAGCGCGTGGATCTCTCACCTAAAGTAAAACACAGACAGATATTATACGATCTGTTTAGTCTTTTATAGACTGAAAAGGTCTAGACTGAAAATGACTAAGCAAGAATCGGATATGACACGAAATGGCTAAATTAGTATCAGACAAGATGTCAGAAGTCTACACTATAATCAGAAATGAAACTAGAGGTCGAAAAGGGAATCATATGTCAAACCTATCAAAGACCGGTGCGCCATTTGCGATTTGCCAGTAGATAAGTTATATTCTGTATTATCCTTCTGAAATACCTATTATTCATTCATCTATTTCTGATTATTTTCTAAAAAGTCTTATCAATTTAAATTTCTATTATTCTCTTACTCACTATTACTCTGAAATATACCTAAATCTGTCCATATACACGGGACATAGACACAGGAGTTAATACGTAGATTGTGATGATGAATTCGAGGGCGTTTATGGACAGATGTAAGTATATTTCAGAGTAATAGGGAGTAAGAAAATGATAAAAATTCAAATTGATTCAGATTGATGAGAATGTCTAGAACAAAATTAGAAAGAAATGAATGAATGAATATAGGCACTTCAGAAGGAAAATAGAGAATATATAACCTATCTACTAGCAAATCGCATATGGCCAATGGCGCACCGGTCTTTGATAAAAAACCAGCTAACCAAACTAAAACCATGCAAGATATTGGAGGTCTAAAATAGCCTCAGGCAGGAAGACAGACAACTAAATTTGAGTCAGACATGAGGCTTATTGACCAAACAGGAATCAGATAGTTAATGCATGTGCAATAATGCCTAAAAAGATTTACTTTACCAGGTGTAATACTTGTACGTCACTATTCTTCTTTGTGAATTCTTTTATTGCTGAGATAGAGAAAACTCGGATGACCTTGACATTGAGAAAGCTTGAGCGCTGGCAAGCCTCTAGCCAGTATGGGGCACAATCGGTCTTCTGCAAAGCTGCAATATTAGAAATAAAGCATATTTAGTTGTCTTTTTGGGAAACTAGCTGCGTCTTTAGAAGTTTAATTATTAAAATAGTGTCTTTTTTGTGATATATGTATTTGTAGAAATGAGATGTGTTTCTTAAAGTTTATTAAAGTAATCATGATTTTAATCTAACTATTTATATAAATGAATTGTGCTTCAAGAAGTATTAGAAATAAACTCACTTATAGCATAAAAGTACACACTAGTAGTACTATTTTTACAATGCAGACGCGGAATTATTCTCAATAAATTGTGACTTATTACAACTTGGAAAGTGCAAAATCATTCAACATTAAATTTTACCTGCTTAATTTGATCTTAGAAATTACCTTCTGGCTATAATGCTACCAAACAGGGATTAGTAATGATGCTGAGAAAACAGCAAATCAAAAGGGTTATGCTAGCTATTCTAGGGTATACTAAGCTATGCTAGGTATCCGAGAGCTTGGTTTGCTAGGGTTTGCTAGGTGTAAGAGCTATGCTATGGTATGCAGTTGGAATCAAAGTTGAACTTCTTGAAGCATTATGACATGCGGTAGAAATGGATATACACTGTTGTCACTGTTGGTATAGACTGTTGTCACTGTTGGTATACACTGTTGTCACTGTTGGTATACACTGTTGTCACTGTTGGTATACACTGTTGTCACTGTTGGTTCACACTGTTGTAACTGTTGGTATACACTGTTGTCACTGTTGGTTCACACTGTTGTCACTGTTGGTATACACTGTTGTCGCTGTTGGTATACACTGTTGTCATTGTGGGTATACACTGTTGTCACTGTTGGTACACACTGTTGTCACTGTTGGTACACACTGTTGTCACTGTTGGTACACACTGTTGTCACTGTTGGTACACATTGTTGGTACACATTGTTGTGACTGTTGGTATACACTGTTGTCACTGTTGGTATACACTGTTGTCATTGTTGGTATACACTGTTGTCACTGTTGGCATACACTGTTGTCATTGTTGGTATACACTGTTGTCATTGTTGGTATACTGGCAGCAACCTGAATTTTAGTTTCTACACACTCATATGACTAGTTTTACCATAAAAGTTTGGGTTTCTTTCAAAATTTTCTTTCTTTATATTAAAGCTTTCTTTAAATTTTGGTTAAATTAACTAAGGAATATAATAATTTGCTGTCAAACCGAGTCATTCATTTATGTTTTTTTTGTTTATTATTAAACCTTTAACAAATATTTTGGAATCATTGGCTCCTTTAGTAATGACTTAACAAATACCTGTTCTTTTAACAGAGATAGGTATTTAAAACGCTAAATAAGAAACCATTTATTTGATTTTATTGACTAACTTTAGCCCTTTTATGATTCTTGTATGGCATACTTTAGACAACATTTCTCTCTGAAATATAATTATTGCCAATGAACCATTGATGAGTTTAGCTAATAATCTTTTGTTCTATTAGCAGAACTAAAACCCTATTTCATAAATTTTTATATGAGAGTTTTCAAAGTAGATCATCTAACAAGTCAATTTTTAAAGCATGTCTCTAGGTTGTTGCTTTAACCCATTCAGGACTAATTAGTTATTGGTTGACTGCTCCCCCAGCCCAATTAATTTTTCACTTGCCTTACAATTAAAATAGAGCTACACAAAATTGAGTATAACTAGAGTTCTTTTCAAAATAATCTTGATTTGTTTTTTGCAGCTTAACAAAGACATTCCAGGCTACAATGTGATATAAATCTTTGTGCACCTTTACAAACTCTACTGACCACAATCTCTAATAATTCTGTGAACTTCTTTTTTATCAAAATTGTTTTTCATGTTTCGTAGCAGCTCACAAGCAGTTTTTTGATACTGACATTGTTGGACCTATGTTAGATTGGTAGCAAACTATATCAGCAGCAAATAAAAAAAAGATTTCTCAATTCCGAGCAATAGAACAGGTGTTACTAGCTTCTAACCAACACTACGTCACTGACAGTTTTATCAATTATATAACCAAACAATTTCTTAATTTATATTGAAATGCATTGCAGAGGTTATTATGAATATATTATGCATAAAAAATACTCAAGTTACCAGCTAACAGACAATCAATTACCAGCAAAAAAAATAGTTGTAAAAATACAGTAAAATATATTGTAAAAAATACAGTAAAAATGAATATGCATGAAAACGAAACAATATATACATGTATAATAAGGGTGTGTTCATTAAAAAATTATGACACGGTGAGAGTTATTTGATGCCAACTACACATGCATATTTGCTGCCATTATAAGTTAGTTGATGCAGTATTCATCAGATATTGGTGTTAAGCCCTAGGCTCATCATCAACGGCATCATCACTCACAAGCCCTTGACTGTCTTCACCTTCATGTAGCAAATATGATACAGCCTAAAAAAATTGTGCTTTAGTAGCTTTTCAGGGTAAATACCTGATAAGAAATTGAAAATAAGTAGTCTACTGCAGCTAACAATTGGTAATACAAATTGCAAATATTTTTTGATACTGTAAATATAAACAGAAAAAGTCATGAAGATGATTACTGTGGTAAGTGTCCCCTATCGACCAATATTAGAGCCTAGTGGTTGGGGCTAGTTTATAGTAGATGTTGAGGTTGAGAACTATATGCTTGACTAATTGTGGGTTGAACAATTGGATATAAATGAAATAAGAAATTTTTATTATCTTGTAGTTCTACAAGGAAATCATAAAACTATTGTTTATTATGGGGTAATACAGTGATGAGTTCATGCTGCAAAAAGATCTAAATTTTATTGGATTGAAAATGTTATAATCATGTGTATCATGAAAAAAATCCCTATCTTACACTGTTAGAATAAAGTTTGTTAGAAATTCACAAAAAAAAGTTCGGCTTTTTATCGTTTTTTTTTCGGTAAAATTCTATAAATAGCCACATAAAACTTACCTTCTTCCATCAGAAAATTCTCATTTTCTTCTTGAACATTACTTTTGTTGCTATTTTCTTCCCCTGAGCTGATTACCGCATCTAATTTACTTAAAAATTTTGCAATCGTTCGGATAAACCTTTTCCAAAATGGCGATCATCCAATTTCCAAAACAGTTGATATCTATCACATAATTTGTTAGTTAAAACTTTTTTGTCCAATCACATATTTGGTATCAAAATGATGCCCAGACTCTTAAACTTCGTTTGATGAATAAATAAAACCGATGTACCTAAACAGCTAAGCAATAGAGCAAATCAAAGTTTAACCCGAGTACTTTGGGAATGGGCCCTGGAGAGCACAACTCTTCCCGAGGTATTCGGGAACAGGCCTGAGTGGGTTAATCTAAAAATGTTTAACGAATTGCTACTGTCGATACACTATTTCAACTTAATTTTATCAAATACATTACTGATTACAAAACCTCCAACTGCAGTAAATGTCCTGTATTTATATGAATCAAAATAGTTCTATTGCGAAAACAGCGTTTTTATTTAAATAAATCGTTAGTTCTGTCTCTACAGTATTTGAGACAGAGCACTACACTCAGGTAGGGCAGAGTTGTATATAAATGGATAGACTCACATTCGAAGCATTCAAGAATATCAGCCATGTAATTGTTGTCAGAGCCTCTTTGGTTTAACATGCTGGTTGTCCAACGCACAAATTGTGTGCTGTGGAAATATAGGGGGAGCTTGAAAACATCACAGTTGTAGAAAGCTTCTAGTCCCTTGCAACAGATGCATTGGTATCAGACGTGATATGTGGTTTTAGAATTGAGGTGCAGCAGCTGAGAGTTGCTAAGAACTTGGAGAGGGAAACCTTTATGTTTTCTGTAGCCAGAAAACTGGATGAACTACTTACTAGATTGTTTACCAGTTAGTCCCCTAGCTATTAAAGGACCAACTAGTAAACAACTAGCAAGTAAACAACTAACTAGTAAACAACTAACTAGTAAACAACCAACTAGTAAACAACTAACTAGTAAGCAACCAACTAGTAAACAATTAGCTAGTAAACAACTAACTAGTAAACAACTAACTAGTAAACAACTAGCTAGTAAACAACCAACTAGCAAACAACTAACTAGTAAACAACCAACTATTGAACAACTAACTAGTAAACATCGAACTAGTAAACAACTAACTAGTAAACAACCAACTAGTAAACAACTAACTAGTAAACAACCAACTAGTAAACAACTAAGTAGTAAGCAACCAACTAGTAAACAACTAGCTAGTAAACATCTAACTAGTAAACAACCAACTGGTAAACAACCAACTAGTAAATAGACAAGTGAACAACTACCTAGTAAATTGTTCCGGCTTGCTGACAATAAGATAATACAGTTGCAAATATTGTTTAAATAAGTGCCAAAAATCTTTTTGAAAGAATTTTATGTGTAAAAAATCACTTTTCAGAGGAGTAGAGCAAAAAGCCGAAACAAGCACAAATTTTGAAGTTCAGCGTTAAACTTGTAATGATTACATTATTTTAAAACAATTCAGATTTTTTCAAACTCTAGTGTTTTGGAAAAGACTGTGATATACGGAGCTGTAAGGTTCAACTCTCTTTTGAGGTGTCAAACAAACATGACTGAAGCCCGGTTATAGGTTTTGATAGAATGGCAAGACTCTATTTACTTCAGCATAACTTTGACACCCATTCCAACAATGTAGTTATTGCTGACAGCGGTTTTGCACTTTCCATAGTAGAAATTACATGGGCAAGAGTCTCTGAGAAACTTACAGCCAAAAGGGCCCTTTCGGTGGGTTTACTACCAGGAGGCCTGTGCATGACCTTGCAAGGTTCAAATACAGTGAACGAATCAGGAAACCGTGAAAAGAAGGACTGTGTCATGGATGAGCCAGATCTATACCTGCCCAGGACTAGCACTTTGCCCTTCTTTTTTGTCTCTCCAGAAAACTGCAACAAAGAGACAACAAAGGAAAAGCTTGGTCAACCATTGGCAGTAAGCTCGACAATGGTCAGAATTTATTTCATTTCAAATTAGATAGCTTGTTGAGGTTACTGAAGAAGCTAGTTCTCAGTACTCAGATAGAATCTTGAAGCCAAACTATCTTGGCGACATGGTGAAGGCACAGAACATATGTATTAGAAGTTGAAAGAAAATCAGTTAAAAATACGGAAATGCATTGCGTTTTTGCAGACTGACAGACACATTCATAAAGCCAAAGTGAGGTTTCTTAATAATATAGATTAGCTAATGTGCTGAAACATTGAGCAGCTACAGATTAAAGTGATTTGAGAGTTTAACAAATTCTATAAATGCTAAACTTCAAAAAAAGATTCTGAACATGAGGTCAAATGAGAAGAATTTAGCCAAGTACCAAAGCATAGGTCAAGGTATAGTCAACTTATTTATTTAAAGCTAAACACTTTAGTGTTTCGTTGCAGCTTGTTCTTTCTTACCTTCAGCTTGACTGGAAGGGTAGGGGGTAGCCAATAAGCAACAAACCCTAGCCCGTCACAGGAGTCCGTAGGTTGACTTTGCAGTAAGTTGTTTGTGCAATGACAAGTTCTGTTTGCCTGCAGCAAACAAAAACCATTGTGATAAAATTGCCAACCTCAAAACTTTTGTTTCTCAACTTGTAAAACAAAATTTATAAATGGCATCTCAATACTTACATTAGAAGATGACTCTGAAGAGAGTAAAGCGTAGGTAGATATATGAATACTGCAGAAATTTATACAAAGTTTATGCAGTTTATCTCTTGTGAGGTAGTAATGTAGTTGATTTTTATGCTTTTTCTGCTGGTAGAACGTCTGGTGGAATATAGTGTTTGATAGCTCTGACGTCACGATGCTTCTTGCAGTAAAGCAACCAATGAGCTTGGACCCAACTAAAATATTGACAACAAAATATTTTTTTTAAAGAATTTATATTTACAATGAACTCAGCAGTCACCCAACCTTTGAAAGACTTTGTTTAAAGTTTATATTTTGCTTTTATAGGTTTTCGTGGAGATTCAATTATACAAACAAGCATGACATCTTTTTGCTCATTTCTCATGTAAATGGCTTTTCAATAAGCAATAATTACTTTTAATAACTACATAAGTCATACTCACTCTCACAAGTAAGATAAGTTGTACTTACTCTCGCTAGCTACTTACTTTCACTGCTTATTGTCGATTCAGTTGTGTTTTTTCTTTCATATTCAGGTACACATTCTGTTGACAGAAACCGCGTCCTTGGACACCCGCGATATCTGACCTTGAGACCAAGGTCTTTCATGTTCATCCAAGTCGTCCACTCCACATTACCGTCTTTATAGCCTGTTAATTTGAGCATAGCATTGGTCTACTTTGTAAATTAGAAAATATTTTTATCCATAATTTTTGCTTATTGCTACGCAGTTTGAATTTTACAAAACAATGGGTCTGTTTTTTTTCTGAGAGATACTCTCGATATAGGAAGTAGTTGGTCCTAGAGAAAACCGTGAAACACACTTTTCAGGTGAAGAGCGGTTACCACTTTGCACCTGAAGTGCGCGGTTGCACGAAACAGATTAGTAGTGACCTTTAAGGAATTTTTTGCCCTTGTGGTGAAGGCCGAGCCATGATTTTCTTATTCCTATAAATATTCCCATATGTGTATATCTTACCTGTTGTGTTTGATCTTTTTATTGTATCATAATAATTTGTTCATTACATTATATCGCTGTTATGTTTGGCCTTCGTTTATTTTTTATCGCTATTACAATGTTAGTGTATTATGACCATGCCAACGCATTAACGATTCCATTTGTTTCCATTGTTAGTTGATTTTTCTTTACTCGATTCTACTATTCAGAATGGGTAAATAATTGTATATAAAGGGAGCATGCTCGATAAGAGAGTGGAGCGGTAGTCGCAAGCTCCTCAACTAATCGATTTTCCTTCCTAAATAAAAGCGAACGAATACCATACCAAATTAACATTTTCAAACTTTTGTTCCCAGCGAATCAATAAGAATGAGATCATTTTTTTTCTCAATTTCCATTCTCTCCTCTTTATGCAACATTTTAGATCATGCTTAAGTGAAGGCCAGAAAATTCCTTCACACCTTTACCATATTATTATTATTTTACTCCAGAGAAATTATATTTTCGTTGTAGTTTCCGCTTTCGCCGGAATTTTAGTAATATTAATTGTATATCTTAGTAGAATAGGAGCCGTATTTGTCCGTCTGCCTGAAGCCATGGCTCTCATACACGGCTTTCACTATATCAATCAAGCACACTATTCTCTGCACAAGCGAACCACACATTAGTCTTGTAGGATCATTGTATGTATAGTTATTATACCCGCCAATATATTATGGCACACCAAATCCCCAGAGTACTAATGTATATACAAAAAAATTGGTTCTTCACTCTGGTTAACTCAGTTAGCCAGTTAACCTCTAACCAGTCAACTAGTTAGGCTTAACTCAGTTAGTCAGTTAACCTCTAATCAGTCAACTGGTTAACCCAAGTAGATGGTTAGTGGATGGTTACGCCTACTCAAGCTCGGGTCTCCTACCAGAGACCAGAGGGTTTGAGCACTGACCTCACGAACTTAGCCCTAGCCATCAACACACTTTTCTGAAACTTATTTGTGTTGATTTTTGCCAATATTTGAACAAGCTACAATCAATATGTACCCTAGGACACTTATGTATTCGCCTCATCTAACTTTCGCGTTTTTGCGGAGTCATCCTCTCGCGAAAATTTCATGAGCGAAACTAAACTATCATAACGAACGAGCGAAAACGCAGAAATAAATAGCTTTGTTCATTGAAAGTCCAAGAAACAAATGGCAGCAAGCGATCAAATTGCATTATCGATCTCAGCCACACAATTCTACCTGCGGTTCACAATTACAAATTAGTCCCAAATTGAAAAAATTTTTCATTGGTGAACCGAACCTGAGGAATCTAATTATGTTTGTTCCACTGCATTTATTTTCACATCACTATATTTTTACACTCATCAGAGCTGCAAAATTAAGTTGCAGCAAAATTTTACTCTGTATGCTACTCACGAACCTAAATACTAGCGAAATATAAGTGTCCTAGGGTAGGTGTTATTGTATCCATTGCACCAATTAGTTGTCCTCACATAAGTATGTCTATATATTTTAATGTGTAAATCTATACAGCGGTGATCATAATAATGGGACCGCCTGGTAATTTCATAATAATCTTTTACATTTATGGCATTAACTCTCTTTCCCTATAATCTCAGACCATATATACTATACATATTTGAAAAGCAAATTTTTAAGAACTTCCGTCTACCCCCAAAAGTGCTCTCCAGTAATAAAATATCTTTAATGAGCACCCATTATATCCCACCAGGTCAGTCTAGGCTTATGATGTCATACCAAGTAATAGGATGGTAGAAATACTCTAAAGGAACTTGAAGACACCACCAATTAGCTTTTATATAGCTATGTTCTAAAATTATGTCAAATTAAGTTGTGTTTTCCACAAATTAGAAAAAAGTTGTTTTGGATTTTTGTACCCCTTTGTGCTGAGCAGTGCACATTGTACCAAAATCAAACTAATAAAGCAAATATCAGTTAGTTTTACATAATATTCTTATCCAGTACATGCTGAGCTATCCATTCATGCGCATAATTATTGTCATAATTCACATAATACTGACAGAACAACAATGATGTATGTTTCCTGATATCATGGCAAGGGTTTGTCCTTCATGCGAATTTAGAATTTACTGATGAGACCAAATAAAAAAGAAACAGCTGGCAGTTTGGAGTACGTATTACAAGTTTTATTTTATATGCATAGTTTTGAGCCTGTGTTTTTGGCATTAGGCTCATGTGACAATAACTCTTGTCTTATTTCTAACTGTTATCTTATTAATCAAAGGCTTTGTTCTTCTTAGAAGGGCAAGACTTACCCGTTCTCATGGTTATCGAGTGTTTCTTAAACCTCGTGATGCACTCAGGCTGAGATAATGTGCAGGTAGCATCGCATCTTTCTAGATCTATTTGCTCTTTGTTGTTAAAGTCAAGATCAAAGCAGTTACAGATGCCTTTCTACAACAACATGAGCCTTTTGATGTATATCTCTGGTTTAACTAACAATTTTACCGGTTTAAAGGAGTTTATAGGAAATACTTCTATACATAGATGCTGTATTTTGATGCTTTAAATAAACCCTACATCCTTGGAAAAAAAATTGTAGCAGACCAGATTTTGTAATATCATAAAATATGGCATATTGAAAATCGTAAAATTTTAGTCTAGTGGTTAAATTGTTCTCACCCTACTCTGACATTGTTGGAAACTGAATCAAAAGAATGGTTTACTGCTATATGGCAACTCCACTTTTTGCATTTCACAATAACTAGCAATTTAGGTTTGAAACCAAACCTTCTTTTCTACCTTTTTTCAAGTATACTTAGTTTCTAATCCTACAGATGAAAAGCAGTTTTGAGCCAACTACATTTGCCATTTCAACTACTAATGTGCATACCACCAATGTAGCGTATGTATTGTCATGGAGACCACAGGTCCTTCTGCAGTTCTCATATGTCTCTGTTCTATTAAAGGGTCCATAAGTTTGACTTCCTGGTATTGCCCTGAGACCTTCATATGCCTCACATATTGTCATCAATGGATTCCTATACTCGTTGTCTATCGTATGATTGTACTTAGGTGTAGGGGTAGTTGTGGGTGGTCTCACGGTAGTGGTAGAGCTTGTAGTAGAAGACGAACTAGTTTTAGGATTTTTGTTGGCTTCAAATTCTGTCTGTCTTAGTAATCTACTTTGTTGGACCAAGTATTGCAAAGGGAGAGAATCTGAAACCAGAACATTAAATATCTACAGTATGTATGTCTTCCTCGAGCCAGTTGGTTAGCACACCACACAATGATAAAGAAAGTGTCAACCTCACAGTTGTAAAACCTAGTGATGCCTCAAATCATGTTTGTCTAAAGTTCCTTGTATGTCGATGTACATTTAAGAGATACACATTAAGATGTGTGTAGAGGATACGCATGAAGATGTACATGTAAGGAGTACATATGAGGATGAACATTTAGGATGTCCAGATGAAGTATTAGGATTCAAGTCATGTCCCACCATAATTTTACTAAAAATAAGACAGCTTTTGCACTCGCCCATCACCCGCGCTCGCCCATCACCCACGCTCGCCCATCACCCGAGCTCACCCATCACCAGCACTCACCCATCACTCGCACTCACCCATCACCAGCACTCACCCATCACCAGCACTCACCCATCACCAGCACTCACCCATCACTCGCACTCACCCATCACCAGCACTCACCCATCACCAGCACTCACCCATCACCAGCACTCACCTATCACCAGCACTCACTCATCACCCTCACTCACCCATCACCAGCACTCACCCATCACCAGCACTCACCCATCACCCGCACTCACCCATCACCAGCACTCACCCAACACCCGCATTCACTCATCACCCGCACTCACCTATCACCCGCACTCACCTATCACCAGCACTCACCCATCACCCGTACTCACCACCCGCACTCACCCACCACCCGCACTCACCTATCACCCGCACTCACCTATCACCCGCACTCACTCATCACCCGCACTCACCCATTATCAGCATTTGCCTATCATCAGCACTCACCTGATTGATTGAAAACTTCAACAAGCTTAGAGTCAGCGTCACTGGCTATACCGATATAAAGAATTATGAGTCCAGCAAAACTTGTCAACAGGAGAGCATAATTCCTACAAAACACCAATAACGGCATTAATGCTATAATCCAATATTTGGGGCAAACATTTTCAAACTTTTGTAATCAACGAATCAACAAGAATGACATCATTTTTCCCTCATTTGCATTTTTACAATACTCCGTTTCCTTGCTGTGTATGCAGCTGGCATACTAGTTATGTTCATTCAGATAAATGGAGTGGCAAAGCTGTTTACAAAATAAGGTGAACTTGTTTTAAATGCTGTTTTTAAAATGCCATGATTCAACAGAATGCTTGCCACATTCTTGAAGCATTCACTCCCGTTGACACGCCACAAACTGTGAACTACATTATCTACTTGACAAAATTTCAGAGTACCAACATGAACTGATAGACTGCCAAGCTGGCATCTTTAGTAGATCTCAACCACTAAAAAGTTCCATGAGTTTTTTGATCACATGAGCTAAAAATACTGTTTGACTGAATCTAAAATTCTTTCACTTCCAAGTTCTAAACATACTAAGACACCAAATATTATTTTGGAAGAGCATGGAGAAAATCGCAAACGCTTTTTTGGTGCAAAACTAATCGACTCACTACATGTGACTAGAATTTAAGTTTGTGTCGATAAACTGTGATAATTCCTTGTTGCAACTAATTTGCTTGTCAATCATAGCCTTTTACTGATGTGCTTCAGCCAATATTGTGTTAAAAAAGTACTTTTTCCATTTTAGTGTCAGGTTTAACTAAAGCTCAGGATCAAAGCTATCACTAATTAAATTGTTTTAAGTGCTAGCTGCTTCAAATAGTTAACGCTTACTAAAATATTTAACTAACAAATAATATTTTTAGTTTGTGCGGGTTGAAACACCTGTATCCATTCAGTACAGTGATTCATTGAGCAGTGTAAACATGCAAGTTTGCTCACAAAAGCAAGGATTACCAAATTCATTTCAGAAAAACATTTTACTAGGCATAAGCCAAACTATCTCTAGCTTATTTATATTTCAACTTAATGATGCTGCCGTGTGCATAAGTACTAATTATAAATATACCAACATCATATAGCAAGAAGCAAGTATGAAATAGCAAGTAGTGATTAGCAATCAGAATTTACCAAATGGTAATTTTTAAATAGCATGTAGAATATAACAAAGGGACAATTAGCAAATATATACTAGCAAACAGCAATTAGCAAATAGAGAGTAGATAAGCTAGCAGAATCCAGCTCAGAAATTCTATTTAAAACGAGCTTTTTATGTTAATGTGACTGCAAAAGATCAATTGTAATACTTATTGTTTAAAAGAAAAAAACATTCTTAGACTGAACTGGATTGAATTTATAGTTCTGGCAGCTTGTTACTTTAAAGTGTGGCGAATTATTACTCGTAGATGAATAGTTTGTTTACAAGCATTGAAAAGCATCAACAAATGTATATTTGCTAAGCACTTAGTCTCGTTGACATTTCATGCGGTTTGATTTAATCTCCTTTAAAATGGCTGCTATGTTTTTGCAGACGCCAACATAAAACATATCGGCTTTGAAGTATTCAAAAGCGATATTTACTATTTAGATTCTTTCAAAATGGAATTGAAACTTTAAAACTGTAAAAAGTATATTTAATTTAACTCTCTGTTTAAATTCATTATCTTGTAAACTTGTGAATCTGTGAGTAGGGTGGTGACAACAAAGGGGTCTTTTGATAAAGACAATCTGGTCGGATTGTGATAACAGCGTGCTGTCTCATTTGAAGATGAACTTGCACATAAATTTAGTAGATCTTCTCAAAAAGCATCTCAAACATATTTCTACCATTTGTAATTGTTTTTGGTGTTTGAGATGATCTGACGTCCAGAATGTTTCAAGGTCAAAATTGACAAAATGCCGACAAATTGACCTGCAATCAGTTAGAATGCTCCAAAGAAAGATTTGTGCGAAACGACATCAGAAGTTACTATTCTTGCTATAGTTGATATTGGCTATTGCTATCCAAGCTGCAGCATTATATTTTTCTATTCTGCCAGTATCTTTGTACCTATTAGATGATTGATTGATTTGTAACTATTGACATCATCAATCACACTTTTGCTTCACCTGAGGGTTTTAGCCGTGATCAAGTTCAAACCTTGAAACATCCTAGCTGTCAGATCAGCTCAAACATAAAAAACATTTAGAAATGATAGAAAAAAATTGATTATTTTTGACAGAATTTACTAAAGTTTTGTGCACGTTCATCTTCAAATGAGACAGTGCGCTGTTATCAAAATCAGACCAGAGTGTCTTTATCAAAATACCCCTTTGTTGTCATCACGCTGCTCACAGATTCACAAGTTAGCAAAAGGATGAAAGCAAACTGAAAGAGTAAAATTAATATATTTTTGCAGTTTTAGAATTTTAATTCCACTTTGAAGGAATCCGAATATCGATTTCAAATACTTCAAACTCCAGATGTGTTATGTTAGCATTTACATATACATAAAGGCTATTTTAAAGGCAATTAAATTGGATCACTCACAATGTCAACGAGCCTAAGTGCTTAGCAAGCATACATTTGTCGATGCTTTTCAATGCTTGTAAATAAAGTATTTATCCACGAGTAATAGTTTGCTATACTTAAAAGCAGCAAGCTGCCTACGAGCTATGTACCACTATATTTACACTACTTCTACTGCTGAAGAAATATGACCTCCTCCACGGTACAAATATCTAGCTTTCTTAATTCGAAGCAGGTTATTGTTGTTTAAGTTATATGCATTTGAGGAAAGCATATAAAAAATGGAAAAATGAAACAGAATGGTTTTGGAAGAGAACATTTGGGAAAAGAGAAGCGAGGTTATATTAGAAGGAAACTGCTGAAACCTGCATTCAACAGTGAAAAATAAATATGGGCTGAACAGGATAATGATGCCTATGAAAAAAAATTGAAAAAAACTCCTTGAAGTTTGTTATCCATAACATATGATAGAACATGACCACATCTCTTTCATCCCATTCATTGCTTTCTTTAACTATTATAAAATGCCTCTCTTTATTGGTGAAGAGATCTGGACAATTTGTCATGCTCAACTGAAGAAACTACACGTTGTGATGATGAGGCATTTGAGTGACATCATGAACATCAAGTGGGACAAGATCCCAATCATACAAATGGTTAAAAACGACAGGTTTATCATTAGTGTCTGGCATCCTTATTGAAGCGTTAGAGAAGGTTGGGTCTTGTACACAGAATGAAACAAGACCGGTTTCTACGTCAACTATTATACCCGGAGCTATGTGATGGTAAACGAGTTCAAGAGAAGTCTAAACTCCGCTATTAAGATGTCGTAAGAGAAATTGAAAAGGAAGGCAGATGAATGCAAACTCAAAGCGGACAACTGCTTGTTATTTAGTTGATTGGATATTTACTGTCGTACACAAGCCATAGCCATAGACAGCCTTAGTTGTATCAATTGATTGCAAGAAGAAAAAAAGAGAGACCTCACAGCCTAGTCATAAGGCTAAATTTATGGAGACTAACTACATAGAGCGTATTTAAGACTGACATAATTGTCTGGTAAATATCGACAGCCTACTGAATTGCAAAGGCAGGATGGAAGTAAATGTGTAATGTTAGGATTCATGCCCCCTACCCCAAAGGTGTATGAAAAAATTACTAGAGGTTTTATAACATTTGGAACACTTAGTGTATGCAATGAACGTTGAATATATTGAAATATATCAATATATTGAATACTTTGATGAATTGAAATAAATAAATCGATGTTTTGAATAGAACATAAATGAACATTGAAGCATATAAGATTCGTAGAAGAAAATGGGATGTTCATACCTCTACAGGGCACCGTAAAACTATATGTAGCCTGAGATTATAATCAGTTTAGAAGAATTGTAGGCTACACACACTGACGACTTGTATAAAAGAAACGGTCTGCAAAGTATTGAAATGTAGGTAAGCTTTCTGCCTATCTAATATAGTTGTGACAACGTCTATCAGGCATGCAGAGGTTGATAGATTAGGAGAAGCCAACATATTTAGTGCCATTTTTCAGTTTGCTGCCATTTGCAGCTATGGAACTCCTTAGATAGGCTTCAAATTTTAAATGTAGATGGTTGAATATGTTTGGCAACAGCAACATTTTATAGTACTGATTCATTATTGATTGTAGCACGGAATTAATCTGGCCAGTTTCCTGGCAAAATTACGTCAGTTTTTGCTATATTTTGCATCTTTAGAAGGATTATTGTACATATATTTATAACAGAAACTGCTGGCAATAGTAAGGATGACATCACGAACAACGCTAGAACGGCAACGCGTACTGAGATGTGTGGCAGCAGAGAAAGAGAAAAAACTGGACTGCTATACTGCCAATATAACCACTGTAAATTCATCAACTCCAAAAATGGTATCTACAAACAGGCAAATAGTAATTGCGTTAACTGTAAAAATGCCAACTATAAACACACTAGCTATAAACGTGACAACTATGAACATTTCAGCTAAAACATGTTGACTAAAAACATGCCAGCTATAAACATACCAGTTTTGACTGTACGCAATTGCAAAGATAAGCTATAAATACACAAGATTTAAACATGTCAATCATAAAAATGCCAAGTGCAAACATTCCAACCATAAGCATGACAATTTTAATTATTAGTTTACAGGTTTTGAACATGTGAACTATAAATATATAGATGGTCTAGTTGGTAGACACCTACAGGTAGGTAGGTAGACACCTACAGGTAGGTAGACACCTACCTATTTTTACCAATGCTAGCACTTTGGTAAAAATACTAAAGAGCATCGCTATTTATTGACCCTACAGGTCGATAAATAGCGATGCTCTTTAGTATTTTATTAGCATTAAATGGGCATCTTGCAAATGTTCATTGAGACACTTAATGGCACGGTAATTCAACTTGCGCACAACTCCAAACACTCATCATGCGTATCGTTGAAAGCCTAGTAATTGATGTCTATGTTAGTAGAGACGTCTTGCCAACATGGTTAACGATGTAGCTGGTATAGCTAGTAGAGACGTCTTGCCAACATGGTTAACGATGTAGCTGGTATAGCTAGCAGAGATGTCTTGCCAAAATTGTTAAAGGTATATTTGGTATAATTGGCCAAGACAACTTGACACGTCGTTGAAGATCTGGTTGTTACAGGTGACGCAACTAGTTCATTTCGCTATGAAAATATCTAATAGCTGCATGAGAAGAGAAGTAGCTTAAATCCTTATACATCACCAGCCCGTACCGAAATCATGTTTGCTAGCATAACAGCGTGTGTCTAAATAGTAAATGTAATATGATAAGGTGACAAGATGACCCTCGAGACGAGAGAATCAATTTAATCAATATGCAACGTCTCCTGACTCACGACTTAGTATTTTAAGTAAACTAAGGTCTTGAGCCGCCTTTATACTTAAAAGGCAGCAAAACATCGATTTGGATAGCATACCGTGTAACATGTAGATTAAACATTGATTTGAAAACTACAACCATCAAATAGTAATAACCCAACAGCCTTCTAGAACGCTTACACCTTCTGTAAACATTAGTTTGTAGGCGTTTCTGGCAACAACAGGCTAGCATTGATTATAATAAGAGAACTAGGCCTACATTTGATAACTAAATGGATTGTATTTGAATTCTTTTTGAAGCATTCGTAATTGTTCCATAGACCCTCATAGATCTTGTAAGATTTAGATCTTATCACCTGACTCAAGGTTGGCTCACACCGTCGGAGTTGTCCTCTCGGTATGCATCATTGACTATAATTATGCTCCGTAAACCGATTGCATCGATGTGGTGGGTCTCATTCGCCAAGCATTAATTAGTTAACGACAGCCTGTACAATGTGCATCATTTCAGCAATAGTGATTCGCTGTCGCGCAATGTAATATATGTATTTCTGTTTGTGATAGTTGCAGCAGGACTAGTATTTGATTCAAGCGCGCAGCAACACAGAGGTACCTTTGAAAACAATTAAAAGGAAAAACAAAGTATTTTTAAACAAAACATTTGCTGATAAAAAAGCGAATGGGTTTGTGATAGTGTTTATATTGACATTAGAGATGATCACCGCAGTATTGTGGGCATCATTGTCGAGATAGGTCATATGGTGTGAACAAGCCTTGATATGCTAATCCATTTGCCTTAGTTTCACATATTTATAAGTTCATTTTCTGTCAAATCAATGTGCAATACAGCCTAGCTCAACCTTTCCATAATCTAACATACATTAAGTTTTGCTTATAACATACATGTAGAAGTTTATCAGATATTTGTCTCAGCGTCTAAAGAAATTCCAACCATGCAATATCAAAAGTTTCCCGGAGAGTTGCAACGTTATGAATCAATAGCTATGTACACACTTCTCCTCATAGCATAGTTCTATGTGTTTGAAAAGCTTTAAACAATGCTTGTGATAAGCCCGGCATTGTCAGGGATTTTTT
The DNA here is from genome assembly GCF_963576615.1 of Watersipora subatra. Taxonomy (NCBI): domain Eukaryota; kingdom Metazoa; phylum Bryozoa; class Gymnolaemata; order Cheilostomatida; family Watersiporidae; genus Watersipora; species Watersipora subatra. Next base: position 2,234,724 of record NC_088713.1, read on the forward strand.
CCATTGTCATTCAGATAGTCTCAGGTGGCTGTTTGAGAGCCGATTCTCATGAGCCAGATTGAGGTCGGAAATGCAATATTTTGGCAGAAGACACAGAGCGAATGCTTGTGAAGTTTTGGTTAAATCATTCCAAAAACATGTAAAGGACACACGCGCGCACACGCGCACCACGCGCACCACGCGCACAGACGCATGCACACACATGCGCATGCATACACTCAGCAGAAATTATCAAACAATATGTTATACCTTCCTTTTTAGTATTAAAATTAGTGATACCAAATCAGCGAGTCATAGATAGCCTTCATAAGACGGCACATGTTATTAACAAGAGTATTAAACATGAGGCTAACATCAAGAGATCTATATGAACATATATTTATGACAAACTACTGTTTGTAGTGTTGCATTCCCTCATCCAACGCGTGTCATTTGACCATAGATCTAACTTATTATAGCCTCAGAGTATCTTCAGTAAACAACCAACGGGGAAAGCAGCCAAGCGGGTGCAATAGCACACAAGTGGTTAGGGTAAGATTCTCAGCTATTCTAAAGATAAACTTGCGCAAAATCTTATTAGATTATATTAGAAAGTATCGATAGTTTTCTATCATTTGCGATTGTTTTTGATGTTTGAGGTGATCTGACTTCCAGGATGTTTCCAGGTTAAAATCAACAAAACTTTTTCGCAGTTAAAACACCTAAAAATAGATACATGCAACAAAGACGCTACTAGTTGCAATTGCTGCTATCGTTGATATAGTCGCTATCGATTTTTGTGTTCAAGCGGCAGCATTATGCATTTTTATTCTGTCATTCTTTTCGCAACTATAGATGTCACGATTACACTTTCACTTCATTTGAGTGCTTCAACAGTAATCAAGTTTTGTCGATTTTAATCTTGAAACATCCTGGCAGTTAGTTCACCCAAATATCAAAAACAATTGCAAATAATAGATAAAGATCGACACTTAATAAAATCTACTAAACTTCTGCGCAAGTGCATCTTTAAAACGCATCAGCATTGATTCGACACTAATCCCAATGCTTCTAAAGTGGGTTCGTTACGCATGAGTTTTGTTTAATGATTGAAGTCACTTGTAGAGGTGGAATGAGACATGAGACATTTCAAGTATCGACCTGTCTCGTCCTGGATCGATCTTATCTCGAACTAACTGTTGCCAAACTCAAGACAGGAAATAGAACTAAAGCGCCTGCGCACGGCAGTTAAAACATGGCTGCAGAAGAAGACGTCTTCTCGCGGTAACAACAAATCTATATATATAAAGTAACACCTATTCAATGTATGTAAAAATATACATGTACAAAGCAATATATTTATAATAATTATTATCAATCAAGCTCAAAATTCTTAAAAATATATTACTTCGCTATTTTAGAGCAGTTTGTGTCACTTTTGTTTACAAAAAATACATGCATAATGCTATTAGAATGTGGTATTTAAATCGTTTACACCAGGAGAAAATTCAACTTAAAAGAGGCTTATCAATTTCATATATCAAGAGCGCTAGTCCTTGTATAGTAAAAACATCCCCAAATGCTCATTAATTTACTGTCTCGTGTCTCAAATTTTTACAAGACAGTGCCTCGAGTTTTGTCTTTAACTTAAAAAACCTGTCTCGTTCCAACTCTAGTCACTTGAGACAAGCGTTACCATTTAATTGCTTACAAACTACTTCAGCTGCTGATCACAGTACGTGTAAAACAGGAAGTTCAGAGTGTTTGTTAATTTGCATACTTCAAACAGAACATAAAATCTTATATGATGTCTTTGATGAAGAGTTGTGACCAATGATTAGAGGTCATTGGGTTCAATGAACTCGGTTTGTCTAAACCTGTGCTATCTAACGTAACCTAACAGACTATTCCATAGATCCAACCATCTACTTTATAGCAACGCCCCACAAACAAAACCACCGATTACACCAGATATAAACATCTTGGGTGGCATACATTTAAAATATACTTTTATTTTAGGAATCTCTTTTTTAAATACAGTCTTATTTCAAACAATCCTACATCTTACTGAGCCATGTCCAAACATGGGAAAAGTCTGGACTTTGAGTTTTGTATAGCACTGTACATTAAACCATCTATATTATCTCACAATCTTAGGATACAAGACTGTACAATATGTATATACAGTACACATAAGTATAATATGGTTATACCTGAAATAAGGTGTAGTCTAATATTGATAACAGCAATATTTACAAATGAAAATTACAGTACAACACTCCAGCATATTCGCTGCTTGGGTTATCTGTCAGGAGCGCCACCTGTCACTCAGAGTTGTCATTCTTTGGAAAAACATGGCAGCATCGAACAACCATTCGGACCCCAGACGTTGTTCAAACCATTGAAAGTCGGTGGGAAGTGATGTCCGAATAAGCAGTAAAGGGGTTGACTGTATTATTATTTTTTACTATTTTCCCACACAGCTTGATTTGTTTTTATCAGCACTGGCTGGTGAAACAATGTTACGATCAAGTCTAAGCTCAAAGTAAAAACAAAACATCATGAAAACTATTTTACTGCCCCCGAATTGTGTATGTGCCTTATGCAAATTTTGTTAACATGAATGGGTCTAAAATTGGGTGACCAGTAGTGCAGGTGTAAGTTTGTCGGTAGATGCAATAGGTTTAATCTAAATTATTGATAAAATAAATTGATAGATAGTTGAATTTAATTGGGTAAGCTTGTTCACAAAGTTGTCATTTAGAATGTAACAGATAGAACAAGCCAGCTATAAGCCAACTGTTACAGGCATCACTCAACCTGCGTTGCTGCCAATCTTGGCAGTGATGAGAAAAACACCAGCAAAAGCACTAACCATCACTTAATAGCCATCTTACCTGAGTTTTTTGCTCTTTATCATGATGACATCTTCCCGTAGTTTCACAGCAACCTGCTCGCGCTTGTCACTCAATAGAAAGCTTGCTGATTAGTCATACAGCCTAGTAGAAACTTAATAAGAAATCCTAAAATCAATTCAGGTAATACAATACATAGCTATTGTATGGCAATGAATAGCCGACTATAAAACGCATGCTTTGTCCAAGCATGACACTTAGCCCTGCCTTTTCTTCATCAGTTTCCACGCTTCGTTTACACCGCATTCCTCAGCTGATGAACGCGCAAATATTTAGAAAACACTACGACTATTTTATTTAAAGACAAAACAAGAATACATGCTCAGATCATTTTAAAACATCTAGGTGATATGAAAAGGATTGGATAAATTCTACTCTAGAAAGAGTCATATTTGTATTAATATACGATATCTAATATGAATTATGGTGAAATACTTTATCTGCAACTTAGATTCTCAACCATTTTAGACTTATTATGTTATAATACCAACTGAAAATTAGATTCTCAACCATTTTCAACTTATTATGTTATCCTAGTTCGCTGGCAGATCCATGCGCAGTGAGAGATCATCATGTGTAATAACTACACGCACAATTATTCTGCAACTCCGGAAAGTAGTCCAGTGGTGCAGTTGGTAGTACGTCAGTCTGCAAAATGAAATATCTGAGTTCAATACCCGTGCGAGGCAATTCTTTCCTAATGCTCATAGTGTGGCTTTGAACAGAATGAACACCCACGGCTCTTATTATAGTAAAGTTTAAATGAATTGTTAGTATAACACCTTTATTAGGTAAAACCTCATTTTATGGATATACATGCCAAAAATAAATAGATTCATATTATTTTATATTATATAAAATTGTAAGAAAAATTGTATTATATTTTATTATATTGCCTTATTACTTTATTATATTTAATGTGTTATAATATTTTGTAACACATTATTATTTATCCTGCTATTATGTTTTATACTTTAGGAGATTATTATATTGCAGTATAGTAGGCCTATTTTATATTATATTGTATGATATTTTATCTGTTCAATTATAATATATCATTTTGTATAGGGTGTCAAGGTGACCTAGTGGTAATGCCTTTGACTGACAACTAATGGGTTGGTGGTTCGAGTCCTGCTTAATGCCAATCTGACAAAAAGGTCTCAGCAAGCTTTCAACCCTAATTGCTGGGTCTTTCAGATCTAGACCATAATTTGGTGGCCCCATGTACCACACTGACAACACAGGCACATTAACTATACACCTCTGTCCTTCGCACATTGGGCAAGTAAAATGGCTACCTGGCTCTGTCAGACTGGACGTGTTTGTCTGTGTCTGTTTGTACGTGTCTGACAAACTGGACGTGTTACAAAAGCATCCCTTCAGGTTAATCTAACAGTTCCAGAAGTGGTATATACTGAGAACTGGGTCACCCCTTTTTTATCATACTGCTCAACTCAAGCATGCATCGCTAAGATGCATTCTTGGGTCAAACCTATCATCTTTGTAGGTTCCCAACAGACAGCCATATTATATCATTTTGCATTATACCCGGTTTTACAAGATTATATCTTACTTATTCATTTGTATTTTATTATATCATGCTGTATTGTAAAAGTATTATTTTGTTCTATATTTTTTTATATTTATAAAATAATAAATCTATATATTTATATTATATTTAAATTATTTATTGTATGCTATTGAAAAACTCATTATTTAAAATAATATGCTTTCATTCTTATTTTATTTTAATATATTGCATCACCTCTCACTATAATATAATCAGACTTATTAGAATCTATTACAAGTATAAAACTGTATATAGTAGCATAGTGTAATATCCTACATAATTACTACATATTATAAACAATTATATAAAAAATTCTTCAAGATTTGATAGATTTTATAGATTAAAAGATTATAGGATTGTCTATATGATAAAATATTTATAATATATTTCATGCCTAAAATTTATAGCAGTCACGCCTAAAATTTTAAAGATATCTTTTCTCAGTTGAAAACACAGCAGTCTAATTTGCAAAAACTACCAACTCACGCTATGATCCAACTCAGTGAAGTTACTTTGCTGTCTAGCTAGATGGCATAAGTTAGAGGTCAGAGACCCAACCTAGCTTTATTAGACCCGCATTTTATATCTACAAAGCCAGTCAAGCATTACAGTGACCAAGATAAGATACAACTACTATCTGACACGTTTTTCATGGATAATTTAAAACAAGTGTGAGAGGCACTAACTAGATTGCTAACTTCAAATAGCATTTGCTATAATCAAAGCAGTGTCCGAAGCTTCTCAAAAAGCGTTAGGAAAAATAATTGCACCGCAGGGGAATCGAGCCCAAATACTGCCAATTCAGCCATGCAACCACTTGTCCGCATCTAAGAACAATTGTGTTCAAAGTGATTACTTATGACAATCTCTCATGGCGCAGGGACATGACTACCAGTTTTAACTGGAAATAATTTAATAGTAAATTCTTTTAGGATACAGACAGACTGTCTATGATTAACAAGGTGCACCCCTGATTCTGTTTACTATAACACTTCCTACTCACTAGGAGACAGTTTCAATCCTTCAGGCAAGTGGAATGGCCAGCCACAGTAACATAGTCCAGCTTTAGCAACACTGAGCAATATATTAAATTTTTTTAAAACTAAAAATTTTAAAAATTTGTTTAAGCTTTCAAAAATTTCAGAGATTTTTCATTAGCCAATGCATTTTTTCACTGAGGTGGATGAATAAATGGCATGAAGTAACGAATGATAGTTACCAAGTCGGTAGTTGATAATTACGTGTCTAAAGGTGGTAGGAATACATTTAAAATTATCTCCATTGTACTGATCATCTCCCTTGCGTTGATTATCGGCCTATCAAGTGCTTATTCGGTATTATAATATTTTCTAACACTCCACGGAGAACTGCAGCTGCAGGAAGTATCACGTGAACCTCCAAGGAATCGCTGTACCACATACAAGTTCTGTTTTAAGTGCTAATTATTGTTAACACACTATTGTCTATTTAACCACCACTTTGATGTTCTTTGATCTTTATGAAGCCAAAATAGAAAGTGATCAGAATTACATCAACAACATTAATTTTTTCGATGTTGCTGTAATGGTTGCTATAGTTTTAGTGGCAGTGTACCTGAAGAGATCAATCGTTAGAACTACACTCTGATTGAAAGTCACTAAGGTTTTTATCTAATCCATGGTTTGCAGGTTCATCCATAATATGGTGTATAATCTAACCTGAAGACTTTAATGCATTTTAATGGACAATGAGAATACTCTTGAGGACCACCATTCGGTGTCAGTGATGTGAATACAAATCATTTTTCAACCGTGACTGTGTAGCCTCTTCCGAGTGTAAATAATAAATATCTACGATGTAAATAATATATATACATGTATATATATATATAAATTTGGTGAGAAAGTTATTAAGATTTGACTAAGCAAAAAATTTACTAAAAATTTCATATTACACAAAAGGTGTGTAACACTCATCAGATAAACTGCTTAGTGAGGACTCTACCTGAAATTCGGTATAAGCTGGTGAACTAAAATAAAAGCTCAGGTATGAAAAGCTGTTAAAAGCTAAATGGATGTAGTCAATAATAATGTAACGCTATTTTAAAAAAGATGTTTCTTAAAATGTCTACCAGTAGATATGAGTTCACTTCATTTGTCTAGAGTTGCCTTCTCGGGTCTGTAAATGATGAAATATTCTTCCAAAGTAAATAACTTGCATTTTCGCTGTTCTTTGAGTAAGCCATGGTGTGTGATAAAATTTGCTAAGTGACGTGATAGTCAGCGTTGCTTTCTTTGAGGTCCCATATGTAACTGCTTAGTTCGGTAGAGTGGCGTTTAGATATGTCATTGAATGTAGATTTGTGATAATTATATCTAGTTGTAAGTTGTTTTTGGTGAGACCTACATATGTGGCTACAGGTTTTATTTATAAAAATGTCTACATAACCTTCAAGGATTACAAAAAAGAACTTCATTAACAATTTAAAATGCAAACTTATAAACCCGCAAAAGAGAACTGGGTCAGATTAACATAAATAGCTAGAAGACTTCAACACTCGTATAAAAAACTCTATGCAGATTAACCAGTGGAGAAACACATCAGCTGTATTGAAGTAGCTCAAAAGGATTCCCAACAAGAGTAGACAAACATTCATCAGCTTTTATTTTATTGAGTTCTACCCTTCGATTGAATAAACACGTCTGCTGTCGGCTTTAGAATTTGCCCCTGATTACACCACCATAGCAGAGAGAGAGGGAGAGAGGGAGAGAGAGAGAGGGAGAGAGAGAGAAAGAGCGAGAGAAAGAGAGAGAGAGAGAGAGAGAGAGAGAGAGAGAGGATATAATGAAGGACAGACAATAATATAATGTGTAATAAAGGACAGACATGTTGTAGGAACACTTAACATAATTTATTCCATGTAACAATGGGGTGTTTTGCTGGCGCCAAAACATGTGAGTTAGTAGGTGCTTACATCTTATACCAAATATCTAAAAAATACTTGAACAAATTTGGACTGTACAGAGACGATGGTCTGGGAGCTTAAAATGCAACGCCGAGTTGACGACGTCAAAAAAGATCTGTGCACCATCTTTAGATCACATGATCTAAAAATAACAATAGAAGCTAATAGAAAAACAATAGATTTTCTAGATGTAACCCTAAAACTAGAGAGCCGGAAATATGCACCCTACACTAAGCCAAACACTACCATTACTTATGTTCACGAAGATTCTAACCACCCACATAAAATCATCAAAATTATACCATTAGAAATTCACACAGCACTATTAGAAATTTCATCAGATGAAAAAGCCTTCAAACCCGCTGCCCCTATTTTTCAGACAGCTAAAGCAAAGAGCGTATACCAGCACAAGCTGTATAATTCATTCCACCTAGAATTTAATAACTAAAGTCAGGAAATATACAAATAAAGAGAAACACAGTCTGGTATAACCGCCTTACAGTCACACCTTACACAATAACATCGGGATCGCTTTCTTCAAATTAATCGATGAACAGTTTTCTATCAACCACAAGCTACATAAATTCTTCAACAGAATGGTGATAAAATTAAGCTACAGTCGCATAAATAATGTAAAAAGGCAATCAACTCACACAACTAGAAGATATTATCACTGAACAATGCAGAAACAACTAGTCCTGGCTGCAATTGTAGGAATAAAAACACCTGCCCATTACCAGACGAAAGCCTAGCAGGCAAGTGTAACAACCACCAATAACAAAAAACATGTAGCCAAATATGTAAGACTCCCCGCAAAAAAATTCAAAACTAGATATAACTATCACAGATCTACATCCGATGACATATCTAAACGCCACTCTACCGAGCTAAGCACCTACATATTAGACCTCAAAAAAAATGTAGCACCGACTATCACATCACCTGGTAAATTTTATTACACATCAAGCCTTACTAAAAGAACAGTGGGGAATGGAATTTATGTATTCTGGAATAATATTTCATTATTTACAGACACGAAAAAGCAACTTTAAACCAGCAAAGTGAACTAGTATTTACTTGTAGACATTGTAAAACACTTTCACAAAATACCGTAACATAATAAACTTCATTCACTAAGCTTTTGATAGCTTTTAATACCTGAGCTTCTGTTTTAGTTTACCAGCTTATACCAAATATCATGTATAGTTCTCACTTAGCATCTTATCTGATGAATGTTACACACCTTTTGTGTAATATGAAGCTTCTACTAATTTCTAGGCTTTGTAAATGACCTTGACCTTACCATTGACCTTACCAGGAGCTTCCCACTAGTGTTGTGGTTTATTAAGGTCATACTCATCACATAGACTTCTATACACAACACCTGCGACATGATTATGCCACTCAGTGTATGCGTTTCCTGCTAGCTGCTTGCATCCACTGATGATGTGTTAGATGATCTTAGATGCATCTTTGCACAGTCTGCATTTAGGATTGTCTCTAGTGTGATAGATTTTTGTTTGGAGTTGTCTTGTTGGGAGCACTTGCTCCTGGGCTGCCATGAGTAGCGACTCTGTATTGGCTGTTGGGTTTCCTTTGTATATATATATATATATACATATGTATATATATATATATACATGTATATATATACATGTATATATATGTACATGTATATATATACATGTATATACATGTGTATATATATAATACATGTGTATATATATATGCATGTATATATAATACATGTATATATATATAATACATGTATATATATAATACATGTATATATAATACATGTATATATATAATACATGTATATATAATACATGTATATATATATAATACATGTATATATATAGATGGTGAAGCAAATAAGCAGCAGGTTTATATATATAAACCTCAAAGTCTGTCGTTCAGTCTTTCCACCTACAGTTATTAAAATCTAAAGGTGAAAGATCTGCGCCGTGCTGAATTTGATCTCAAAACCTCCAGTTCACCAAGTGAACTAACCAATTAGGCTAAGCGAGATGCAATGATTTCATTACACATTATGAGCTTAATCTTGGCAATATTGGTTAAAATACGCATAGCACTTTGCGTCACCAAAGCTTGTTCTCACGGCTTTCATTGCTAAGCAATATGAATAGTAGCACACTCAAATTAGTCATTGGCAATGTTCAAGGCTAATTAATGGCAAGTGACAGGTAATGTAGTTGCATGCCACTTGCTACTGTTTATAAGCTGTTATTTTAATACCCGTGCAATGCCGGGTAATTAGCTGGTATGTAATAAAAGAGATTGCTTGCTATTTTAGTAAGGTATTCAGACTCTAGTAAGGTACTCGAGCATTCAGACAAGTCTCATATAAAGCTGTGATCTGAGGGCTGTGCAAGTACTGAATAAACCATTACGCAGCCAGTTGTATCAACACACTTAACTTTGAAGTGCCAATCAACATCTTTATCAATATTATAAGGCTTACCTTATATCTTCAAAAGTAAACTCAGGAGATTAGAACTAATTGTAGTTCAGTGCAGCAACGAACGTAGCAGCTGGCACACAAGCATTCTAACTGCTGAACAAGAGTAAGTTGGTAACTGATTGTGTGGTACTTCTTAACTGTGTTGTACAGTTGTAGTAGTTTGGTTGCCAAACTAGACGTAACTTGATTATTAGACAATTGCTGCTTTTTAACAGAGTTGGTGTTTATAAGTTAACTCTTCATTACATCACTCAGACTATAGTCTAAATAGCTTGCCAGCTGCACAAATGGTTATATTTTACTTTTGCAGCTTCCTCATGTAATATCAATTAAACCAATGATTTTAATCAGTCAATATAAAAGAAACATTTCATTCAAACCATAACAAGAGACTCTACATATGATTACTTGTATGTATATCATCTAAGATATAACATGATACTCTACCTATGATTACTAGTATGTATATCATCTAAGTTATAACTTGGTACTCTACCTATGATTACTAGTACGTACATGTATATCATATAAGTTATAACATGACACTCTATCTATGATTACTAGTGCATGTGTATATCATATTAGCTATAACATTATACTTCATCTATGATTACTGGTCATCTGTCACCAGATGTAAAATGAGACTATCATATAATTTAATAACCCATATTGTGTTGGTGTAGACCAAATATTTTACCTCAAAATTCTATATGTTCCTGAGAAGCAACGTTTTACTTTTTTTACCTGCTGGCTATGCTATTACAAACGAAAGTAATTTAGGTCATCTTCAGGGTTTCTGCTAGTCTGGTAAATAGCCAGCAAGCAGTCAATTGTGCAGGTAGTAGAGTGTCAGTCTACTAGATCGAATGTCATGAGTTGGAGACCTGTACATACAAATATTTTATAGACAACTTTACTTACTGCCTACATTATTTCTCCAGTGCAACGACATCAAGCCCAAAGGCAAGAAAAGGTTTTAATGAATACTACAAAAGGATCGGATTTATGTAAGTATGATTAATTGACAGACTTCCGTTAGTGCAATAATGACAATAATAATTATAAAACTAGAAATTGATGAATAATTTTTGTGAGTTGTGTGCACATGCATTCATCATAAAACTCTCAAACATTCGCTCCGCTCATTTGGTCGTGGGATAATAATAAAAATAATAACATACTAGAAATTTCCCTGTCATACAGCCCACGACCAAAGTAGTATTGGAAAAAAGAAAGGGTACTGATGGTTGAGAAATGCAATATTAGCAGTCAAATGGCACTGCAGTGCAATAGGATAACTGCAATCGTACATGTAGCTGTAATGTACTGGGTGAGGGTGTTATTATATACAACAAACAGCAATAATGAAAGGAAAAGATTATATGTTTATATTTCTCCCCTTGCACTAGGAGAAATGCAATATTAGAAGTAAAATGCACTGATATTATTAGAATAACCAATATTATTAATATAGTAATACAGTAAAAATAGAAACCCAATGCACAACTTTGTTTACATTTCAAAACGTCATAGCTAACAATATCAAGAAGTTATGATATTTATATAGATTTTTACAAAAATCTATTTAACAAAACTATTTAGAAAAAATAATAACAGTAACATATTGCCCATCATCGATGTTGTTAGTGTGACTATAACACTTCAATAGTCATCCAAACTTATAATTAAATATTGTAATATTCTCAAAAGAATCGTTAGAAAAATGTATCATTGTCATTTCCTTTACTTTCACTGCTTTGGACATCAGTTAGAATACCAAAGTACTCTAACTTGATTACTTGAACACTCGCTCCGCTCGTTTGGTCGTGGAATAATAACATTAATAATAACTGTAATAATGATATAATAATGGTAATAATAGTAGTAATAATAATCTGGATTAATGAATCACACTTTGTCATCATATGCCTGTGAGCGTAAAAGCTCTGTGTTTCCACAATTTTGGCGATTTTTCTCTAAACTTCAGAAGCACGTCGTCCACATTGCCAAAACATTTTATTCAAAGCCTCCAACTGGTTTCTGTATGCAGCAGGTAGGTGTTTAAAAGGTTTTTCAAACCTTTTAAACACCTACCTGCTGCATGCACGCAGTTCATGAAAATGATATTTCTGAGAAAATGGTCTTTTGCAACATTTATGATCAAATTTCAAAAGACAGACCCTTGCAGTGGTAGATGAACAATGTCTTTCTTACGGCTAAATTTTTATTCTCTCAGGGAAACTGCAAAATAAATATGGTTTGTGAATAAGTACCTTGTTTTATGAAATGACTAGTGAATGTCTGGTTTTGTCCCGGTAATAAAAGTCTTCACACAAAACCTTTATATATATCTATATATATCGATACCCAAATAAGTGTACTGAAGGTCGAGGAAGTAAAGTTTGGCATCCAAAAGCTGGTATGTGCAACCTGATCACCTCTGCAAACCAAACTGCCAGCCAATACACGATCACAACGATTCTCTGAACTGAGTGTGAAACTATTGATAAAAACGAATGAAACAAGCTACTTTTGATTTATGTTAAAATATAACATATTTTTAGAAATAATGGAAAAGAGTTTCATGTGTTATGCACAGCTTATTTAATGTGTAAAAACACGCTCACCATAAGCAAGACCAGGCTCAGTTCACAATCTTAGAGCTATAACTTTTTGTAAAGATTGGCTGCTATCTATTTGATTAAAAACTCAAGAATGCATTCATAAGGTCAATTTCACTCAGTGAACGCGTATATAGATTGTTCCTGGGAAATCAGTGAAGCGATATGCACTGCGAATGTACAAGCAGGTAGCTGGATATGTGATTATGTAGAATCATACTCTACCTATGATTACTGGTATGTATATTATCTAAGCTATCAATTTGGTTCTCTACCTATGATTACTATTAGGTATATTGTCTAAGTTATAACATGATGACCTACCTATGATTACCAGTATGTATACCATCTAATTTATAACATGATGCTCTACCTATGATTACCAGTATGTATACCATCTAATTTATAACATGATGCTCTACCTATGATTACCAGTATGTATACCATCTGAGTTATTACTTGGTATTCTACCTTGATTACTGGTACGTATATCATCTAAGCTATAGTATGATACCCTATCCATGATTTCTGGTAAATTAAAACTACATACGATCAATTGTATAAATAAGGATTTCTTTCGCTCTACTTTCTCTGTCTCAATTACCTCCTGTAAACATATATAAGGATATATGAAAGGAAGTTCATATATAATGATGCCCTCTTTTGCTGAAGTCGGCCGGTCATCTCAGTGCTTGCCGGTAGCAAGCCAGTCCTTTATTGCACTCTAGTGGCTGGCTAGTCCCGCTTTTGCCCTTTTGTCCCTTCCTAATTCGGTTCAATAGGGTAGCTCATCTCTCTTTTGGCCCGGCTAACATGAGACATTTTTTTGTAAGCTAGCAGGTGTTGTGGCCAGTTGATTAGCCATGCTGTAACTCAACTAGGAAATCGGCTGCTTTCTTCCACATTCTTTCCTCCGCCATTAGAGGCAGGTTTGTGGCAGTGGATGACTCCAGAAATGCGCCCCCAGAAACTTGCTTTATTAGAACTCGTTTACACGGAGCGTCTGCTCGTGCTAGCTCCAACTGCAAAGCCTTGAGTGCTGAGGGTCAGCTGGGTGATCTCCTTGCTGCAGCTAGTCAGCCTCAATGCCAACTTGACTGGCCAACAGGTGGCTTCTACCTGTGGTTTTTTAGCTAAAGTAGATGGCCAGGGTTTCTCTTTATTTTTATCTATGCTTACGAGTATATATATAATCTAATTTATAACATGATACTCTACTAGTGATTACTAGTATGTATATCATTTATATCATCTATATGTATATCATCATCTATATCATCATCTACATGTATATCATCATCTATATCATTATCTATATCACCATCTATATCATCATTTATATCATCATCTATACCATCATCTATATCATCATCTATATCATCATCTATATCATCATCTATATCAGCATCTATATCATCATCTATCTCATCATTTATATCATCATCTATATCATCTATATCATCATCTATATCATCATCTATATCACCATCTATATCAGCATCTATATCATCATCTATATCATCATTTATATCATCATCTATATCATCATCTATATCATCATCTATATCATCATCTATATCATCATCTATATCATCATCTATCTCATCATTTATATCATCATCTATATCATCTATATCATCTATATCATCATCTATATCATCATCTATATCACCATCTATATCAGCATCTATATCATCATCTATATCATCATTTATATCATCATCTATATCATCATCTATATCATCATCTATATCATCATCTATATCATCATCTATATCATCATCTATCTCATCATTTATATCATCATCTATATCATCTATATCATCTATATCATCATCTATATCATCATCTATATCACCATCTATATCAGCATCTATATCATCATCTATATCATCATTTATATCATCATCTATATCATCATCTATATCACCATCTATTTCATCATCTATATCATCATCTATATCATCATATATATCATCATCTATATCATCATCTATATCATCATCTATATCATCATCTATATCATCATCTATATCACCATCTATTTCATCATCTATATCATCATCTATATCATCATATATATCATCATCTATATTATCATCTATATCATCTGTAGTATGTATACATCTATATCATCTGAAGGTCGGCTGCAACTAGCGTTGTAGTCATCTGCCATCCATTTTATTTTCTGTTGCAGACTATTCAAGCGAAGGAGAAGCAAATGGTTTAAGCAAAGAGTTGAAGAATGTTGAAGATTCCTGCTTTGCTTTGATATTTTTATCTGTTTGTTACATCGGAGTTGGAATCGTCTTATGTTTGTTAGAAATTTTGGTCAATGGAGAAATCAAGCACCTGCTAATGCATTTCATTAGCTATGGAGTAGCATTACTGATGTGTATAAGCAATGGGAACATTATAGAGCAACTGTCTGACCACAATGATGTGGTGTCAAGCAGTGTACCCACTTCCATCTACATACAAACCACAGTGAACTTTATAACACAGTTTATTTTTGAGGATGTAACTGGGTTACTGGCCCAATTAAATGAGAACTTTGAGCCAACAACAGAATGGATTCAATGGTTTGGAGTTTGTATAACAACCTTGAAGTGTTTGTGTAGAATTATGATACTGTTTAACAGAAAAGCAACTCAAAGTACCAAACGCACTGTTTGTGACATGTTTTGCTTAGCACTTGGTGGCTGCTGTTTATATATTTGTGCATCTCAGAGTACTTCCTATATTAGGTATTTGTTGTAAAAGGACTACCAATCTTCAAGCTCTCGATCGTCTAAAAGTATTGCCTGTCTGATTGATGAGAAATACAAAGTATCTTTTGCTATTACAGACATGAAATACGTACTTACAGCTTTGTAATAGATTGTTGATAGCATTCACTATTGGTACAACACTTGGGAGGCAAAGTTAGAGAAATGATACCTGCTCTAAACAGAATGTTACTCTTGTAATATTTAACATGTAATATATTCAGTGAATGAGCAATGACTGCATAACTTCTGTATTTTTATGTATGACCTTTAACTTAGAAAGACTTTGGAATGTATTTATTTAGTTTTAACTTACCTTAGCTTTTATTATTTTTCAATGCTACTTTGTAATAAATTTATGGCTTATGAATTTCAGTATCATAAAAAGTGATTATTTTTCCTTAAATACAGCAATATACTGATGCATATGTTTTGTATTTTTGCTCTCAATAAAAAATTTTTTTTTTAATTATTCTGACTAGTATGCTAGCCATTTGATCTGCTTGTGAGCGCACTGCTTGTGAGATGTTCTGCATAAACTTGGTGGTTGCTGTTTATATGTTTGTGCAAATCAACATACTTCTTTTATTAGGCACTTGTTATAAAATAACTTGCAATCTTGCAAGATTTCAATAATCTAAAATTATTTTTTGATAATTGGTATTTGATCGAACTACTGACCACCAGGTTGAAAATGTGCAAAATTTTTAATTATATTTTGATATAATTTCTATGACTTATATCAGCGTTCATAGAACATCTTTTCATGGGCAATGCCGTTTTACTTTTTACCACAGTTATTTTGGTAAAGTGCACTTGTTCTAAAAGCAATTTAACTTTAATTAATGATTTTAATGATCAAATAATTCTTTTTTAAATATTCATTTAGTTGATAGTGGAAAGTACACATAAATTTGTTTATTATTTGATTTTTAACAAATAAATACGTGCTTTATTTAAAAACTTCTTTGAACTCATTTGAAACTAAACTTTCAAACATGAACTGCCAAAGCAGCATTTTGGCAGCACGCTGTGACTAACCATTACATTACTTCCAAACAAATAAATATGAACAAAAATCTTACCAGGAGTTTCCCACCAGTGTTGTGGTTTATTAAGGCCATACTCGTCACATAGACTTCTATACACAACACCTGCGACATGGTTATGCCGCTCAGTGTATGCATTTCCTGCTAGCTGCTTGCATCCACTAATGATGTTTTGGATGGTCTCATGTGCATCTTTGCACAGTCTGCATCTAGGATCGTTTCTAGTGCGATAGATTTTTGTTTGGAGTTGCCTTGTTGGGAGCAGTTGCTCCTGGGCTGCCATGATTAGCGACTCTGTATTGGCCGTAAGGTTTCCTTTGTTCAGCCACATATATGTCTGGTGAAGATCGCCAACCTTCGATATTTTTCGGTGGTGAGCACCATGAAGAGGTTTCGTGCGCCAGTCAATTTCCTCACCATCAGGGCAAAGGTCCGTTGTAATAGCAGCCGATTGAAATTCAGCTAGCAACTTATCTGAAGTGGCCATAGAGGCTGCATAGGCTTTGATGCTTTGCTCTTCCTCCTTCACTATCTGCTGTACACTTTTGAGTCCCCTACCGCCATCTTTCCTATCAAAATACAATCTAATAGTATCAGATTTTGGGTGGAGTGCTCCATGCATGGTCAGCAGTTTACGAGCTGCTGCATCTGTTTCCTTGATGGCTTCCTCAGTCCATTTTATTATGCATGCTGGATATCTTATTACTGGCAGTGCGTAGGTATTTATTGCCATGACTACGTTCTTGGCATTAAGCTGACTCCGTAGAACCTGCCAAAGGCGTGTTTTGTATTTGGTAATGGCTTTGTGACATACCTCGGCTTCGTGGTTGATGTTGCTTTGCATAATCCCCAAGTACTTGTACCCTTCTTTTATATCTTTGATGGTACCATTTGGCATTCTTAGGCCATCTGTGAGCATAGAATGGTTTTTCTTAAGAATTAGCCTTCCATATTTCTCAATACCAAAGGTCATTCCAATGTCCTTTCTGTATACCTGCGTGAGGTGTATTAGCGAATCAATGTTCCTTTCTTTGTTAGCGTACAGCTTGATGTCATCCATGTAGAAGAGGTGGTTTATCTTGGTGCCACTCTTAAACTGGTACCCATAGTGAGACTTCTCCAGCATATTGCTTAGAGGGTTTAGGCATATGCAAAAGAGCAGCGGTGATAAGGAGTCACCTTGATAGATGCCTCGCTTAATTTTTACACTCGCCAGGTTTTTGCCATTAGCCTCCAGTTCCGTCTTCCATTTGGTCATTGACATCTTGATGAATGCCACAAGAGCAGGGTATGTATATATGTATATATATATATATATATATATATATATATATATATATATATATATATATATATATATATATATGTACATATATATATATAAAAAAATTGTTTCCTCACCCCGGATGCCCCGTATGGGTGGTAAATTCTGCTCTAACTCGGGTCTCCTACCAGAGACCTGTGAGTTTGAGCACTCGCCTCAAGATCTTAGCTGTTCCCAATAGCGCATTTTTCTGCAACTCACCTGAGTTGATTGTTTTTGGTATTTGGGCAAGCCACATTTTATTTGCCAGCGTTATTGCGCCCAGTGCCCCAATGACTACTGGGAGTCATTGGGGCACTGGGCGCAATAACACTGGTGCATAAAAATATATACATAAATATAACACCGGCAATAACACCGGCGCATAAAAATATATATAAATATATATATATAGTGAAACTCGGATAACTCCAACTTCAAGGGACCAAGCAAAAGTGTTCGAGTTATGAGAGCGTTCAAGTTATCAGGACAGTCATAAGTGCACGTATTTATCAGTATAGATACATGTACATATACAAACTATATGTCAATCAAAAGCATAGATTGCTTGTTGCAAGTTAAAGGGTCTCTCGTGTGAAGTTTTAAATATTTTTAATCAGAAAGTATAGATACTTTTCTATCACTTGAGATTTGTTTGTTGTTTTAGGCGACGTGAATGCCAGGACGTTCTCAGATTAAAATTGGCAAAACTTGATCGTGGTTAAAACGCTCAAAAAAATACATACGTTTTTTTCTACCGAGCGTTTTAACCAAGATCAATTTTGCAGTAAGTCAGTTATTATGAAACTGCTTTACTATTAAAAATCCATTATCAATTTTGCCAATTTTTCTTTAAATTTATCCAAATTTTACCTCGCTTTTCTTGCTTTCGGAGTGCTATCGCTAAGTGGATGTTTGGTAAAATTTGATTTTTTCAAACCTTTAGAAAAGTTGTTAATGAAAATATTTTGCCGATGTTGGTAATAACAAGGCCTAAGAACTACTAAAAGTCGATGTTTATCTCTATGGCTTGGAATAAAGTGATATTCTAAAGCGATAGTAACAACCGTCTCGGTAGTCATTTGGCAAAAAACTGTTCGAGTTAACGGAGTTTCGGTCGAGTTATCTAAAGCCATTTATCATTGAGTGGGAACGGACCAAACAAATACGTTGAGTTAACCATGTTTGCAAGTTATCCGAGGGCGATTTATTTAAGTTTCACGGTATATATATATATATACCAAGATGATAACTGCCACTCTCTAGGAAAAGTTAACTCTATTGTGGCTAGTAATAGAGTTATTCTTACGCATGCGCACACCGCGTGTTCCGGTTTATATATATATATATATATATATATATATATATATATATATATATATATATATATATATATATATATATATATATATAACCCAGTGAGATCCCACTACCCAAATACCAACAACAATCAACTCAGATGAGTTGCAGAAAAGTGCGCTATTGGGAACAGCTAAGATCTTGAGGCGAGTGCTCAGACTCCCAGGTCTCTGGTAGGAGACCCGAGTTAGAGCAGAAATTACCACCCATACGGGTTAACCAGGGTGAGGAAACAATTTATATATATATATATATATATATATATATATATATATATATATATATATATATATATATATATATATATATATATATATGTATATATATATATATATATATATAGATAACACTGTTGACTTCTTCTATTCAATTTCACACTTGCACAAGTTCATTTATTGCTGATAAAATAAAATAGTCTCGAAACCAAGATGTACAACCGTATGATTGAACATGTATCAAACATATATTTCCGAATGACTCTACTACCGATTCTGTTCTCCAAAATGGTTGTAACATATTGTAAGTTTTTTTTAAGTACCACCACAATAGTTCCTGACAAATCATATAATAATTTTTTTTAAAAGTTTGAGAAGACTATTACTTCCACAATTCAAAGGTTTTGTTTGAAGAGCAGTGAAAGTTGAATGCCTCAAAGTAGGTGTGGTATAGAGAGTTGTTATAGTGACCAAGCTGAGGCTGTTGCATTGCTGCCATGCATAATAGCAGCTGATAGGTTCAGCGATGACTGTTTTCATCGTCGTCAAATACAACATTTCTAGTTTGCTCTACATCGTACCATTTTTTGTTTCTTGTTAGCATCTATAAAGCTATATTTAAAATTAACGGAGTTTAGTAATACCCTCACTTGTCACCATTTATTGGGACCTGCCCCGCCCCATCCATGGCAATGCGATAAGTGAAAATCCGCAAAATAGAAACTAATATCAAATGAAGTCCCGTTCATATTAGTCTTAAGCATTTTTTTTATAAGTTCATTGAACAATTTTAGGAGTAATAGGCATCTAGGAAACATTATGGAAAGTGTCACAAGCACTTTTCACTCGTACATATCACCAAGCGTAACAGGAAAGCAGTGAACCTCGGCAACTGCTATCACAACGATCCTGACGAAGAGATCTCACTGAGTATGAGAGAGATTTATTTACTTAATGTATCCTATTATTTACTTTTATTTATTGCAGTTGATTTTTAATAAATTGAAGCCGCGAAAGGTGAACCACAAAATAGCGCTGAGTCCACTTTCATTATGATAATCGTGATTCTGTCTTTAAATCAAGATATTTAGGGTAAGATGTTCAGAAATCTCATCTCACTTGATTATTGTTCTCTTTTTTCAATTGTATATAGGCAGATGATCTTTCGATTCATTCTTTTCAGGCGCTTGAGTCATCTCAAACTCGATTGATTAAAATTTTTTTAAGGGAAGGTATTCTCCCATTTTTACACTTTAAAAAATGGTTATTAAACGTAATTTTTTAATTTATTGTGATTAACTATAATACTGTACAGGATGAAATTATTCGCGGAGTTATATTTTGCGAAAATTGTCTTTTCAAGCATATTCGCGGATGAATTTATTCGCGGTTAAAAACTGCCACTCTCTAGGAAAAGTTAACTCTATTGCGGCTAGTAATAGAGTTATTCTTACGCATGCGCACACCGCGTGTTCCGGTTTATATTTGGCTTACAACTGCGAGGCGATCATGCTAAGCTACGGTAAACAATTTTTGCTGCGTCCAGAGGTTTTCACGAATATTCATCGCTTTGAAGGCCTTTGATAAGCCAACAACTTGTGGTAAGTAATGAGTTTTTCACATTTACTAAATTAGTCGAATTTTACTTTGGTTCTTCGGTAAAACGCAATACTTATTTTTTCCATCCCTACCGCTTCGTTATTTGTTTTAGTGTGAGAAAGAGATTTTTCATCATACACCGAAGAACAATGATTGCAAGGGTGGTAGATGTCATTCTTAGAAGATCACCAATCATTCAGGGAGATATGGAAATTGAGGTTGAAGTGACCGCAGCTACTTACGAGGAGAGGATATCTGTTTTTAAAAAAGGAACAAAAACGCCTTTACGAGCACAAATCTTTGTCCAACCGGCAGAGCTTTGCAATAGTAAGCCACGAGGAGAGTTCTGATGATAACTTCCTTACCAGCTATGTAGTAGCGAGAGAATCGCCTTCAACATCTACCCAAGACAGTGACAGCGACAGAGCTGCTATTACCAAAATAACTTGTCAGAGAGCACCATTGCACGCTAGTATTCACATATCAAGAGTACCAGTTTAATTTTATTGCTAGATAACCGCCATAATGACTAAACTGTTTATATTTACTCCATTCATCGTTTGTAAAATTTTATTTGTCTTTGAAATATTTTATTTGTACACTCAAGTTTGTAATAAATTATAATATATCTATACATGAAATAAAATATGTAATTTAATCATGTTTGCTGCAGCGATATCAAGAAGTTGTTGTCGATGAAGGTTGACTGGTTGCTTCTCTGCCAATATTCCTGCCTTGATGAATATTACTACTTGTCTCTAGTTTTCGTAATCGGAGTAGGTTGTTTCATTCTCAATCTGCAGTGAACGCAAAAAAGAAAAAATATTAACGAGTGTTAAAGAAGTACAAAAACAATGGCTGAAGTATTTAATGAAAGCAATCAGTTTTTAAACAAAATAATTAACTAATGCAGTTGATTATGGAAAAACGTATCTGCACTGCAAATCAAATACATACCATAATGTCCAGATCAGAATCATGATCGTCCTCAACTTCGATATTAGAGATTGATGGAGTTGATTTTAATGTAAAAAAACTAGGAGAGCTTTTTTGCGATGATGAAGCCATGCCGAATAACTTGTGAAAACCTTGAATAATTTTGTAGTTTGACGCAATAGTAATAAAGCTCGAAGCCCGGCGATGATTTTAAAGAAGTTTAGGAACTCGGCTACGTTTAGTACTTCTGCCTAGCGGCTATTTTCGCGATGACGCCATTCTGCATATCTTGTAGTATAGACAACCTTGAATAATTTTGTAAAGAAATGTGATGCATTGGCAATGGTGTTAGCTCAAAGCTCAGGCAATAATTTTAAAAATGTTTTGAAACTCGATTACGTGAGTATTTGTATTAAAAACTAGGCTAACGACTAGTTTTCAATTTGATGCAGTAGTTATTCTCTCTTGTGATTAAAAATAGAACTAATTATTCACGGAATTTAATAATTCGCGGAATTGACTGTTCGCGAAATCGCGAATTTTTATGACCAACGAATATTTCCATCCTGTAGGGTATGGTACAACATAGTATGAAGTGATGCACTGTAAGGGGATATAATGCATTAAAATAAAAATGATACAAGGGGATATACTAAAATATAACATCAGGTAGCAGTTTAATACATCATAATATTATATTACAACATAATATAACATGGTTTAGTATAATTAAATAGAGTCTTTGCTATAATAAGAATGGTGTCTGTTCATTGGTCAGTCTGAAACCAGGGGTCAGAGGTTAAGATTGTACTCAACGAGATGCACAGCACCAATAGACAGCTTTACAGTATTTCTGAATAAATGTAGAGGTACTTATTCCATGTGCTGTATAGGCACCCCTAATGATCTCTAATTACACTAGACTACCAGAGCACTAGTACACAATAATATGAAACAAGATGATATTGTAACGGTGGAGCACCATGATCAGGGCCGTAGCATAATGCGTTACACCTTTTGGCCACCAAAGGCTTAGTGGCCAAAAGGTGCTTGGTCATAGGACCAAGCCTCCGAGATACTGAGGAAAACCCAGTCACCACTAAGAAATCGTTATACTGAGAAGAAGACCGAGAGACCAAGAAAGACAGAGAAGAAACCGTGTATAGAACAAAGAAAAAGGCACAAAGCCTAAATCACAAATAAAAATAGATAAAGAGGAAGAATTGATCGTTGAGGTGGAGTCATACTTCTCACATGCTCTCTGCATGTATGTTTTTGGTTGCTTGTCATGCATGTATAGTTTCCGTATAGCACCTTTATTTGACTGCCACTTTGACATTATTTGATCTTTTCAAGACCATAATGTCAACTGATCAGTAGAAAAGTTTCCACAGAATTGTATGAACAATGAATCGTTTACACGAATAACAATTAATTCTCTCTTTGTCCAATTCCAAAGCTTTTCGTTTTTTCGTTAAAACTTTGAAAGCAACATCGTAGCAATAATCAATGACGGTTTCATGCTAGTAGTAGCTCTCTGTTTAACACGGTCTTTTTATGTACTTCAAAGTAGCCTAAACTTATTTTAAAAAAGTGGCCTAAAACTCCGATGGTAGATGAACTTTCAAAGCAACGCTATAGAAATAATTACTGTCTCAAGCTAATAGTGGTTCCTTGTTTAAGGCGGTTCTAATACTTCAATGTACATGTATATATATGAAAAACAGTTTAAATTTATAATGGTAGATGGAACTTTAAAATAAACGCCAAAAAATAACTATTAACTGTGTCAGGCTAATAGTAGTTCTTAATTGTTCAACGCAATCCTATAATACTTCAAAGGACATGCCTATTAAAATTGGTTCGCAAGTTTTGGACCCAAGGTTACGCAAGCAAACTTTTGGCAAGCAAACTTTTGCGTTGTGTTAGTGCTAAATGCAGCGCTTGGAAGTTTTGCTCTGCCAAAAAATTGTTTGAATGCTAATGTCGACTAGTTCAGCAGTGCAAAAGAAGAGTTGAGGCTAAAAGATATTATGAAAGGTATTGGACAACTAGAAGATGTTTGTTCCATCGAAAGCCACAATCAGAACGCAGCTATCCGAGCAAACGATGGAAATAAATTTTTTTTAAGAACGTAAATTTCTGTTTCTGCATGTAATATAAGTATGGCTAGTTTATGTCACTTATTCATGAATATATATTTGTATCATTTGATAGATTATTGTTGTATAACTTATAAATATGCAGATTTATAGCATGTTATTTATTAGCATTCTTGTGGCTATCTTAACACGGCTTACAATAGATCGATGCTCATAACTCCACTTCTATTGCACATAAAAAGCTAGTTTTGGCAGCAAACTGTAGCTAACATATCAAGAAGTGCAATGAAATTTTATTCAACAATGTTAAATACAGATATAAAATAAAAAATATGTTTTCAAATTTAGAATGAAATAAAAATGGAAAATTCCAACAAATTGCAAGGAAGGACACAGGCTGTAATATCATCGCAGGTCAATTGCAAGCAATAGATATTAACTGGTAGAGATATTTCTCAGTTTCTCGATGCACATTTATTCAGAAATCTATGACAAGTTAGAGGTGAGTTAGCAGATTTATTGCATTCAAAATGTTTAATATCGGTCCGCCAAAAAAAAGAGGGCAAAATATTATGCTATACCTGGGTAGTGAGTAGCTGTATAGCGGAGTAGAGCAAGAGCGTCAGTCAAGACACATCCTTCTCTGTTGCCAGCAGATTAGAGAGAGCAAGCTGAAGCGTCTTGACTTTTTATGTTGTCTCGCTGCATCACACTTCCCGGACTACCACAAATATAGGCAAAATCCGCTTCACCCAAAATAGGGCTAAATTTATCTTCCGAAAATTCTGATGAGCCATTTAAAAAATAGACTGCCAGCTTTTATTTGAACGCCGCCTCCAATTGATCGCTACCATAAAAGATAGGTTGAAAAATAGAGCGCTATGGCGTTTAATTAAAGGTTTTACGTTATATATATTTATTTAGTAAATATATATTTTATTGCCACTTAACACTCGGTGATGTTGTTTGACAGGCTTGTGGAGAGTAAAGGGAACCGGAAGTTTCTTTAAGAATATCACATAAAATATTATAATATAACTTGATAAAATATGTAACAGCGCGATATGCTGCTCTAAGGTGGCTTTTAATTCCTAAAGCCTAAAGATTTCTTGAGAGAAGATTGTCGGGTCTTATAAGCATTTATTAGCAAAACTATCATGAGTACTGACAAGCTAACAAGGCTAACAATGATCACACTTTTAGTAAAAAGTCAGCATTCCTTTATATAGGGTTGGTAGCATAATAGTCATTAATCAGAATGCCTGTTTGATGAGCCAAGCACAAGATACAAAAAGGACACAAATAATAAGTAATACTATTATAATTTTGTTGCAGGCACAATGGTCACACAAAGAAGGTTAACATTGGCACAGATGGTATCTGCGTGCTTTAGAAGACCGTGTTCAGGTGTAATGGTGGATTCAGTGCAGTTATTATGTAAATGAATGTCTTGAGAAATGAATACTAATAAAGCGTATGTAGATCTGTTACACAATCTTCTCAATGGAATAATAACTGTCATATAGAGGAGATATCGCAATATTTCAATGTTGAGATAGACATATCTCAAAAATACACTAAAATATAATATGACACAATGTATTATATTTTACCATTGAGTAAAATATTACAACATAATTCCAGTAGTTTGATATAGTCAAATATAGTGAATACCTTATAATGTAAAATAGTATAATATAATAGTGTTAACTAGCATGCAAGAACTGTCTTATCTTTGCTTCCACAATTTCAAGACTTCAAACATTGTAAAGCCAGCAACCGTTTTAACTTCAATTTATTTTAACAAATTGTGTTCGAGTCAAACACAAGCACAAAAATACACGTGTTTATTTTATTTAGCCGGATTTTTTAATTTGAAGTGATATAGGTATAGCTAAGCAATCATATATCTAATCCTATCTGACTACAAGGTTCCTATTACAAAGAAGGCTCAAAGGTGCAAAATGATTGTCTGGTTATTTCAATATTTTTAACAGCTTTAACTCATTTCCTTTTAGTTTTAGTTCATTAGAATGAAGTTTGATTTGTTTGAACTTAACTCTAGAGAAATCAGCAAACTCCTTGTGCACTTAATGACTCTGAATAACAGTTAACTCCTGCTCAAACTTCCAGCAAATGAATAATATGTAATAGTAGCTGGGTATTTACCATAATGATTAGAATTCCAAGACGAATAAGAATTCCATGGTGCTTTTGACAGAGTATTCTTTTGGTCTGTCAAGGCAAATTTGACTATGCCAGTTTACAATAGAATATAAATCCGGTAAGGTGTACTATACTGAAAGACAGTGTGCTAAACTGTGTAGGCAGTGGGTGGTGGGTGTAGATAAATGGGTCTCTGTGTTTTACGTCATTTGATATTAGTCATGCTTTCATTCACAAAACTCTGCTGACCTGAATATAAGAATATAAACATATTTGATTATGTGTTGTTTTGCGGGCTGATGCTCTTTTGCTGGTAGCCAGGTTGAGTTCAGAACAGATACTTTTAACTGCTGAGCAGTAACCTCAAGACCAAAACAACCTGCGTCATGGGTCAGGTTGCTGGCACAACCAGCTGTAAGCTGAAAGTGAATCAGGGTATCCTGTTGGTTGAAAAAAGTGAAAAACATAACAAAGAGTCTGAATAGAGTTTCCAGAAAGTGTCGCATGGCCACACTTAAAAGGCAGAAGTAGATGAGCCTATCCTCTAGCTAGCTGCTGCAGCAGTAACTCAAAGATGCTAGTATATCTGGACCTGGGAAAGAGGGGGAGAGGGGGAGAGGGGTAGAGGAGAGAGGAGGAGTGGGAGAAAGGGCGATTTGGGGAGAGGGGCATATGGGAAGAGGGGGAGAGGGGGAGAGGAGAAGAGGGAGAAAGAGAGATAGGAAGAAGGGGAGAGGGGGAGAGGGGGAGGGGGAGAGAGGGAGAGAGGGAGAGAGGGAGAGGGGGAGAGAGTGAGAGGCTGAGAGGGGGAGAGGCTGAGAGGGGGAGAGGGAGAGAGGGGGAGGGGGAGAGAGGGAGAGAGGGAGAGGGGGAGAGAGTGAGAGGCTGAGAGGGGGAGAGGGGGAGAGGTGGAGAGGGGGAGAGGAACTCCTTCACTATTTTCACTTCATTGTGATCTGATGACACTAGTACTAGATGAACTATTCGCCACCTAATTGCATTATGCTGTATGCTTATGCTGTATATATCAGCTGTGCTAAACAGCTGTAGTAGTTTGACCAACAAACTACAATTAATTTTAATATCTAACAATCAGTGCTTTTTAACAAAGCTGATGTTCACAGCTTCTCATCACAGGTATCTTAATCTAAATTGTTGTTCAGCTGTGCACAAATGCGAATCTTTTACCCTTGTAGCTTCCTCTTGTAATATCATTGGAAATGAAGATTTTAAATCTGTCAACTCAGAAAAAAAACCTTCAAGCTATAGCAAAATTGTATGATTCTCTGTATATATACTGTTGCGCCTGGTATGGATTTCCAAATGAGTATAACTGATGCTGGGAATGAGTGTGTATACGTTTATTCCATTGAACGTAAAACTGCAAAGAAAATTTCTATAATAAGTGCAGCTATATAGTATGTACAAAAACAATATGAACAACCAAATGAAGCCTCTTTACTTCTAATCATCTGTCCATACATACGAGCAAATATATTGTCACTAACAGCATAGTGTGAGTGAGGACGAGTGTTTCTGTGCTGAAGTTCTCGCTTTGTCCTGTTCACAACTGTGGCACTACGTGCCTTTATATGGCAGGCAAAGGTTAATCCTTAGCTTTTCTTGTAAACAATGAGTTGCTTAACGAACAGCAATATACTTAGGCCCAGCAAGCTTATTAGCGGATTAGGAAAAGTCTGCACCTAGCAAAAAAATAATTCCTGGTGACCTCCAATACATATAGGCTACCATCTAAGATATAACATGATACTCCAATATGACTATTGGCCATCTCATCACCAAATGTAAAATAGCCACTACCATATATATTACTAACACACATTGTGTTGGTGTTGACAAAACATTTTATCTCAAAACTCTATTTGGTTCCTGAGAAGCTGCCTCTTAATATTTTACCTGCTGGCTGTGCTATTACAAATAAAAGTAAGTCTGGACATTTGCAGGCTTTCTGCTAGTTTGGTAGAAAGCCAGCAGGCAGTTAATTGTGCAGGTAGTAGAGTGTCAGTCTACTAGACCGAATGTCATGAGTTGGACAGCTGTACATAGAAATATTTTATAGACAATTTTAATTACTGCCTACATTATTTCTCCAGTGCAGCGACATCAAGCCCAAAGACAAGAAAGATTTTTAATGAATACTACAAAAGGATCGGATTTATGTAAGTACGATTAACTGACAGCCTTCCGTTGGTGCAATAATAATAGCAATAAAAATAACCATAATAATATAATAATAGCAATAAAAATAACCATAATAATATAATAATAGTAATAAAAATAACCATAATAATATAATAATAGCAATAAAAATAACCATAATAATATAATAATAGTAATACAAATAACCATAATAATATAATAATAGCAATAATAATAACCATAATAATATAATAATAGCAATAAAAATAACCATAATAATATAATAATAGTAATAAAATTAACCATAATAATATAATAATAGCAATAAAAATAACCATAATAATATAATAATAGCAATAAAAATAACCATAATAATATAATAATAGTAATAAAAATAACCATAATATTATAATAATAGTAATAAAAATAACCATAATAATATAATAATAGCAATAAAAATAACCATAATAATATAATAATAGCAATAAAAATAACCATAATAATATAATAATAGCAATAATAATAACCATAATAATATAATAATAGCAATAAAAATAACCATAATAATAACATAATAGCAATAAAAATAACCATAATAATATAATAATAGCAATAAAAATAACCATAATATTATAATAATAGCAATAAAAATAACCATAATAATATAATAATAGCAATAAAAATAACCATAATAATATAATAATAGCAATAAAAATAACCATAATAATATAATAATAGTAATAAAAATAACCATAATAATATAATAATAGCAATAAAAATAACCATAATAATATAATAGTAGCAATAAAAATAATCATAATAATATACATGTAATAATAGCAATAAAAATAACCATAATAATATAATAATAGCAATAAAAATAACCATAATAATATAATAATAGCAATAAAAATAACCATAATAATATAATAGTAGCAATAAAAATAATCATAATAACATACATGTAATAATAGCAATAAAAATAATAAAATGATAATGTTAATAATAATCTAGATTAATGAATCACGCTTTATCATTGTGTGTCTGAAGGCGTAAATGCTCTGTGTGACCACAATTTTTGGCTGATTTAATCTAAACCTCAGAAGCAGATGCTCCATATTTTCCTTCAAATTATCAAACATATTTGATTCAAAGCCTCTGCCTTTTCCTGAGAGCAAGCCTCTTAAGCACCCACTTGCTGCATGCACTTCATACAAATTATTTTTCTTAGAAAGTTGTCCTTTGCAATATCTATGAACAGATTTCAAAAACAGACCCTTGCAGTGGTAAAGGAACAATGTTTTTCTTACGGCCAACCTTGTACTCTCTCAGAGAAGTTGCAAAATGAATATTGTTTGTGAATGAGCTCCTTGCCTTATGAAATGACAAGTTAAATGTCAAGAGTTGCTTGGGTAATAAAAGCTTTTGCACAGAAAATTTCTTTATATTTATATATATCGATACCCAAATGAGTGTACTGAAGGTCAAGGAAGTAAATTTTTGGTGTCCAAAAGCTTATATGTGAAACCTGATCACTTCTGCAAGCCAAACTGCCAGCCAATGCACGATCACAATGATTCTCTGAGCTGGGTGTGAAACTATTGATAAAAACAAATGCAATGGGCTACTTTTAATCTATTTTAAAATATAATATATTTTTAGAAAAACTAGTGGAACAGTTTCCCGCATTATGTACGGCTTATCTAATGTGAAACATAGGCCCACTCTAAGCAACGCCAGGCTCAGTTCACAATCATAGAGCAACAACTTTCTATATAAATTTGCTGCTTTCTATTGGCTTAGAATTTCAAAAATGTGTCTATGCATACATAAAGACAATTGCACTCAATGAACGCGCTTATAGATTGAAACTGCACTGCTGTGAAAGCAGTGCAGCAGCCTGCCCTGCAAATGTACACATGATGCTGGCTATCTGATTATGTAGATTGATACTCTACCTATGATTACTAGTATGTATATCATCTAAGTTATAACATGATACTCTACCTATGATTACTAGTATGTATATCATCTAAAGTATAACATGATACTCTACCTATGATTACTAGTATGTATATCATCTAAAGTATAACATGATACTCTACCTATGATTACTAGTATGTATATCATCTAAAGTATAACATGATACTCTACCTATGATTACTAGTATGTATATCATCTAAAGTATAACATGATACTCTACATATGATTACTAGTATGTATATCATCTAAAGTCTAACATGATACTCTACCTATGATTACTAGTATGTATATCATCTAAGTTATAACATGATACTCTACCTATGGTTACTAGTATGTATATCATCTAAAGTATAACATGATACTCTACCTATGATTACTAGTATGTATATCATCTAAAGTATAACATGATACTCTACCTATGATTACTAGTATGTATATCATCTAAAGTATAACATGATACTCTACCTATGATTACTAGTATGTATATCATCTAAAGTATAACATGATACTCTACATATGATTACTAGTATGTATATCATCTAAAGTCTAACATGATACTCTACCTATGATTACTAGTATGTATATCATTTAAGTTATAACATGATACTCTACCTATGATTACTAGTATGTATATCATCTAAAGTATAACATGATACTCTACCTATGATTACTAGTATGTATATCATCTAAGTTATAACATGATACTCTACCTATGATTACTAGTATGTATATCATCTAAAGTATAACATGATACTCTACCTATGATTACTAGTATGTATATCATCTAAAGTATAACATGATACTCTACCTATGATTACTAGTATGTATATCATCTAAAGTATAACATGATACTCTACCTATGATTACTAGTATGTATATCATCTAAGGTATAACATGATACTCTACCTATGATTACTAGTATGTATATCATCTAAGTTATAACATGATACGCTACCTATGATTACTAGTATGTATATCATCTAAGTTATAACATGATACTCTACCTATGATTACTAGTATGTATATCATCTAAAGTATAACATGATACTCTACCTATGATTACTAGTATGTATATCATCTAAAGTATAACATGATACTCTACCTATGATTACTAGTATGTATATCATCTAAAGTATAACATGATACTCTACCTATGATTACTAGTATGTATATCATCTAAGTTATAACATGATACTCTACCTATGATTACTAGTATGTATATCATCTAAGTTATAACATGATACTCTACCTATGATTACTAGTATGTATATCATCTAAGTTATAACATGATACTCTACCTATGATTACTAGTATGTATATCATCTAAGTTATAACATGATACTCTACCTATGATTACTAGTATGTATATCATCTAAGCTATAACATGATACTCTACCTATGATTACTAGTATGTATATCATCTAAGCTATAACATGATACTCTACCTATGATTACTAGTATGTATATCATCTAAGGTATAACATGATACTCTACCTATGATTACTAGTATGTATATCATCTAAGGTATAACATGATACTCTACCTATGATTACTAGTATGTATACCATCTAGGCTGTAACATGATTCTATACCTATGATTATTGACATGCATATATTTAAAATATAACATAGTAATCTACCTATGTAAATGATTTGTCTATTTGGAAAGTTTTCAAAGTTTAGTTTTCAAATTAGTGTTATTGCCCTAATCCACTTTTTTGTTATTGCAAATTGAAATGAGCGAACGGACCATAATAGTTGTCGAATATAAGCTGGTTGTCATTTCTATCAATAAGAAGATAAAAAAACTAAAATATATTTAGTTTAGCAACACGAATACCAGCTCATTAAAATACTTACAAAGTCTACTTAGAAGAGATAACTTAAAAACAATGCCATTTGTAGATTTTAGAGTAGATTGTAGAGTTTACACCACATGTATCCATAAACTTAGAGTTGTTTTCTCCTGCATGCCATTTTAGTGATGCAGCAATTATTTGCTCCCTAATGATTCCAATAAAACATTTTTTCACAAATGTGTTTTAAGGTTATTCTAGACTAGAAACTTGAAAAGGTTCAGAAATATTTAGGGCTACAGTTTTTATGGCTTATCCATTTGAGACTTTCTTCTACTTAGTTACCATGGACCCATATTTATCCACATATACTCACATATATCCACATGAATAAGCATGTACTTACATGTAATCACATGTATCTACCTGCATCTTCATGTACACACATATACAAGCATATACTCATATGTACCCTCGTGTACCCACATGCACCCAAATGTACCCACATATACTCACATGTTTACACCCATACCCAGTTATACATAACTGTACCCATGTGTACCCACATATACCCACGCATACTCGCATATATCTACACATACTCACGTGTACTCACATACATCCATATGTATCCATGTTTACTCACATTTGCCTGCATATACCCACATGTACTACAGTCAATGCAGAGCATCGCAGTTCAAATAAACAATCTCTCAAACATCTCAAATGCACTCAATCACCAGTTCCTTAAGAGCAGAAAATCTAAATTCACTCTTTGAGGTTGTCTGAAGGTCAACTGTAACTAGGGTTGTAGTCATCTGCCATCCATTTTATTTTCTGTTTTAGATTATTCAAGCCAAAGGGAAGCAGATGGTTTAAGCAAAGAGTTGAAGAATGTTGGAGATTCCTGCTTTGCTTTAATATTTTTAGCTGTTGGTTACATTGGAATTGGAATCGTCTAATGTTTGTTAGAACTTTTGGTCAATGGAGAAATCAAGCACCTGCTAATGCATTTCATTAGCTATGGGGTAGCATTTCTGATGTGTATAAGCAATGGGAACATTATAGAGCAACTGCCTGACCACAAGTATGTGGCTTCAACCAGCGTACCCACTAGCATCTACACACAAACCACAGTGAATTTATAATACAGTTTATTTTTGAGGATGTAACTGGGTCACTGGCTAGATTAAATGAGAACTTTGAGGCAACATCGGAATAGATTCAATGGTTTGGAGTTTGTATAACAACCTTGAAGTGCTTGTATAGGATTATCATAATGTTTAACAGTAAAACATTTCATAGCATGGAGCGCACTGCTTGTGACTTGTTCTGCTTAGTACTTGGTGGCTTATGTTTATATATTTGTGCATATTAGAGGACTTTATTTATTAGGTACTACTTGTAAAAGTACTTCCAATTTTTAAACTTTCGAGCGTCTAAAAGTGTTTCTTGCCTGATTGATGAGAAATATAAAATATCTTTTGTTATTACAGACATGAAATACGTACTTACAGCTTTTTGATAGATTGTTGATAGTATTCACTATTGTTGCAGCACTTTGAAACCAAAGTTAGAGCACTGATACCTGCTCTAAACTGAATATTGCTTTTTTAATATTTAGTGTGTAATATATTCAGTGAATAGGCAAGACTGCATAACTTCTGTATTTTTCTGTATGACTTTCAATTTAGGAAGACTTTGGGATGTATTTATTTCGTTTCAATTTACCTTTTATTATTTTTCTATGCTGCCTTGTGATAAATTTATGGCTTATGAATTACAGTGTCGTAAGAAGTAACTATTTTTTTCTAAATACAGTAAAGTACTGATGCAAACGTTTTGGTTTTGCTATCCGAAAAATTATCTTTTCTAATTATTCTGGTTAGCACGCTGGCAGTACGACTTGAGAGATCGACATGGATAATAACACTGCTTGGGAGCACACTACTTGTAAACTGTTTCACATAACACTTAGTGGCTGCTGTTTATATATTTGTTCAAATCAACATATCTATTTTATTAGGCACTTTTTATAAAACAACTTGCAATCTTGCAAAATTTCAATCACCTAAAATTATATTTTGATAATTGGTATTTGGTCAAACTATTGACCATCAGATTTTAAATGAACAAAATTTTTAGTCATTTTTATATAATGTCTATGAATTAAATTTGCGTTTAAAGATCATTGTTATGGGCTATGTTGTGTTATATTGTTACATCAAAGTTTTAAAAAAGTGCACTCCTTTTATAAATACATTTATTTTATAATTG
Source organism: Watersipora subatra (assembly GCF_963576615.1). NCBI lineage: Eukaryota > Metazoa > Bryozoa > Gymnolaemata > Cheilostomatida > Watersiporidae > Watersipora > Watersipora subatra. The sequence goes on from NC_088713.1 coordinate 2,268,951, forward strand.
TGTGCAACAATTTTTCTTAAAGGCTCATTGCACTCATTGATATGTTTGCTAAAGTTTGCATGCAAAACGGCATTTTTATGTGCAATAGAAGAGGAGTTATGAATGTCGATTCATTGTAAGCCAAGTTTAGATTAATGCAATGGTGCTATCAAATAATACGATATAAATCTGAAAGTTTATAAGTTATATGATAATGATAATGAATAAAATGCTACAAACATATATAGTCAAAAACTAGTGACATAAGCAAACCATCTTTATAATAGATTAAAAAAATATATTATATAATATAATATATATATAGTATAATTATAAATTTATTTTATAATCATACTAGCTTGTTGCTTAAAGGCTCATTGCACCCATCGATATGTTTGCCACAGTTTGCAGCCAAAACTGCTTTTTATGTTCAATAGAAAAGGCGTTATGAATGACTATCTATTGTAAGCCGAGTTTAGATAATCACAATGATGCTATCAAATAATACGCTATAAATCTGCAAGTTTATAAATTATATGATGATGATAATCTATAAAATGCTAAAAACATATATAGTCAAAAACTAGTGACATAAACAAACCATCTTTATAATAGATTAAAAAACCAAAATTAACATTTTTGAAACACAAATATTTGCATCATTTGCTCTACCAGTTGTGTTCAGATCGTTGCTTTTGTTTAAAATCATTCCATCCTTCTCTGGCTGTTCAATACTTTTCACAATGTCTTCCGACCTCAACTGCTTTTTTGCACTGCTGAACTAGTTGATATTAGCATCAAAACAATTTTTGAGCCAAGCAAAACTTTTACTCTCTGTTATTTAGAAAACTTTCTTTGCAAATAATGAGACTTTTAGCTGCATGCACACCAAGCACAAGTTTTAGTCTTAAAGGTTGACTTGCAACAAAATTCACATTACAGTTATTAGGTATCAAAATATTCACCATGTCTTAATTGCTCTGCTGTGGTGTAGGTTCAAAGTATGTGGAAATGTGATTACAAGCTCTTAAAAGCTCAAAAACGAACAGTTAATCGCAGCCATCATAAAAATGTCGTAGGCTGGAATCCCTTTTTAAAACGGCTCAAATGGGATGTATTGGAACACGATTGCTTCTGTTTACACTTTCATGCAACCTCAATTGTCGAAATATTTTTCCAAATATACTTCACGCCTTCAATAAAACTATTGAAGGCTATTAATATATTTCATCATCATTGTAATGCTGTCACTTTGAGAACTGATATCTCAAAACATACCGTAAAAATTTGTTTGTTTTTTTAACTTTAGCTCGAAGGAGTGCACATCATCCTCTGATAAAAATGAAGAGCCCGTTGGTCACCTGTGATAGTCAAAAAATGCTGTAGAAGTTGGTTGTGATATTTGGCAAAAAGTATGGGTCACATGATCAGATTATGACTAGATGATTAGACCATCTATATTATAGCGAGCATTTATATTTGATATGGGATCTTTGGTAAAACCAAGAGTGTTTGTCATAAACTACTGCTACGAGACATTTTATTTTGAGCCTTTTATTGGCCTTTCATTTCACGTGATAACATTACGCGTCAAATCGATTACCACAATGGTGGAGTACATCATTGAAATGGAAAAGTTCTAACCAACATAGTTTTTGTGTGGCTGCGATTAACTGTTCGTTTTTTAGCTTTTAAGAGCTTGTAGTCGCATTTCCACATATTTTGCACCTACAACACTGCAGAGTAAGACATGGTGAATCTTTTGATACCAAATAACTGTAATATGAATTTTGTTGCCAGCTGACCTTAATTATAATGGTGCAGATTTAACATAATGGTGCAGATTTCATCGTAATTGCTAAAACAATTTTTACATACGCCGAAGTATCGACACCCCATTAAACAAAAAACTAGTATTAGCCTGATACAGTTATTAATTATTTCTATGATGCAGCATTCAAAATTTGGACGACGATACCATAAAGCTTTGGAGTTAGAAAACGAACTTCAATATGTACAGAAGGAATGAAAGAATTAACTGTTATTGGTGCAACAAGTCATTATTAGTACTATTTTGTGGACACTTTTCTGCTGATCACTTTCTATTATGGGTTCATAAAAAACTGAAAATATCAAAGTGCGGTCAAATAGAGGTGGTGTTCAATTAAAGGAGGAGGCTCTATTTTTCAACCCTGCTCCTATAGAGGCGGTCAAATAGAAGTGGCATTTAAATCGAGGTTTTATGGTAACTATGTGCGGCTATTGCATAAGTATGTAAATAATAATCTCATAATTTGAGTAAAACTGCTTACCTGTCTGTAAACTTGTACGTTTCAAGTTCAAGTCCTGTAAGAAGCAGATTAGCATCCTGTGTGAAGGAAAACTAATAACGAATATTTTATACATCTAGAATAGAGTAAAACAGAAATATACTTTTACTATAATAAGAACAAGCGATGTGTACCTGGCAAGGTTAGGATAAAAGATACTTTTGATGATACTATAACCCATGGTTTTCAGATTGTTGGACTGGCGCTTTAATACTTGCACATACTTGAATATACATACACACATACATACACACATACATACACACATACACACATACATACATACACACACACACACACGCACGCACGCACACACACACACACACACACATATATATATATATATATAAATATCTATCACACTATAGACGATCCTAGATGCAGACCGTGCAAAGATGCGCCTGAGACCATCCAACACATCATCAGTGGATGCAAGCAGCTAGCATACACTGAGCGGCATAATCATGTCGCAGGTGTTGTGTATAGAAGTCTATGTGATGAATATGGCTTTAATAAGCCGCAACACTGGTGAGAAGCTCTTGGTAAGGTCAATGAAAATGACCGAGTAAGATTCTCTGGGACTTCTACATCTGGACTGACAAGCATGTCCTAGCAAACCAACCAGATATAGTGGTGGTGGACAAGGAGAACAAGAGAGCTACTATAATAGATATAGCAGTACCCAATGACTACAATATCGCCAGCAAAGAAAAAGAAAAGGTAGAGAAATATCTCCCTCTTGGAGAAGAGATTGAAAAATGCTGGAATGTAAGAACAACGGTAGTCTCAGAAGTCATTGGGGCACTGGGCGCAATAACACCAGCGCATAAAATGTGGCTTGCCCAAATACCGACAGCAATCAACTCAGGTGAGTTGCAGAAAAGTGCGCTATTGGGAACAGGTAAGATTTTGAGACGAATGCTCAAACTCCCAGGTCTCTGGTAGGAGACCCGAATTAGAGCAGAAATTACCACCCATACGGGTTAATCGGAGTGAGGAAACAATTTATATATATATATATATATATATATACTTTTACCACCTTTACTTGCTCCACCAGTATAAGACTCGATGCATAAGTTTATACATGTATTTTCTGCTTCATTCATAAGAGTACAAGAATAGTCAAGCACATGCAATTAACAGGCTCAGAACAGCTCTGTCTTCTATCACAAATATTCAAGCTTATATAGCGAGAAGGCACTGCCTCTCGTTCTACTTGGCTGGACCTGACCCAGCTCGGCTCGGCTAGGCTTTGGCTCGACTTTGGTTCGGAGGTGGACACCATCCACCACACACTCCCTCCATTGGCAACTAGGGTCTCCAATTAACATCTTGGGGAAGTACTAGTTGTGCCAGGGCCTCACGCTGGCGATCTCCGTGCGGAGGCGATCCACCTCGTCCAGTAGCAGCTGGCATTCTTGGCCCTCTAAGTGTCCTTGCCTCAGTAAGTTCTGCATGGTCTCTGCAGCCTTTTCCCAGTCTCATGCATCCTGTGCCAGCAGCTGGGCCCAGCTACGCTGGGTTTGTAGCAAGGCCTGGCTAGCAGGGGTCCGCCCCACTATCTCGACCAGAGTATGGTGTCCAGGTTGGTCTAGGGTCGTCTGGCTCCTCCTTGTCAAGGCCGGAGGAGTCCGGGCTAGAGAGTGGAGTCGTGTCGTGGGCTGCTAGATTTTTCTGAGATCGTCTCCTAGATCGTCTCCTTCCCCGGGTAGTGACCAAAAACAATAAATCCTGTAGAAAGGTGTTACTTTCGCCATCCATCTTTTCAAGTGCTCTAACGTTGTCTAGAGAAAACGAGTGCTTTAAAAGGAAAGCAATGGTCGCATCCATGAGAACCGTTTTACTACTATTCTGTTCGACCTCCTGACCATTTTCCAGCAATTCCATAGAGTAGCATACTCCCTCTCCGTACTGTTTCAGCTTTCTAGTGGTCCAGGCCGACCTCGGATTGTGCCGGACCAGAGCTGATGGGATTTCTAGTGTCGCCGTGGCTCTGGCCTCCTCTTGGTTTGATTCCGGTTCTCCGGGAACTTCTTTGAGTGGGACCGGATTGATTATTACAGAGCTTGGTCTTTGCTGATTCCCTTCTTCTGGTTTGGCCAGATTTTTTACTGAAGTTGTCTCCTGCCCTTGATTTTCCGCGGCCTCCATCAACATTGTTTCTCAGGTGGGGAGCAACATTACCGGTAAAGGGTCATACCAGACTTCTTCTAGCTTTCTCTCTGGCCTGCTGTGTTGAGCTCCGTTCAGGTTAGGGCCCCTTCTTGGTTCCAGAGTAGCTGGGGCTTGTCCCAGTCTCTCTGGACAAGCATGGTAGGGCTTCAGCCTTGCTTCGCTCTGGATTGAAAACTTGCCCTGTCTTTCTACCAGCTAATTGTGGTTGCCCAGGCCTTTACGACTTGGTGCGGTCCCACGAACCTTGCCTGTAGCTTGAGGTTTTTCCTCCGCCTCCGGCGTTTGTTCGTGAGCCATACCCAGTCACCTGGGACGTACAGCGGTGGCTCCTCTCGGTCTTCCTGTTTCACTTTCATCTGATTCTGTCGTAGCGTCTCATGCACTGTTTTTAGTTTTCGCTGTATCTTGAGGGCTTTTTTCGTGAGGAGGAAAGAACTCAGTCGGTGGGGGGTGGCTCTCCAGATGGTCTGGCAACCTCAGCTCCTGTCCCAACATCAGCATGTTGGCTGTTTCTTTGGTTGCAGAGGGGAGTGCCTTGGTATGCTCTCATCAGTCGGGAAAGCAACAGATTCTATTCGTCCTGTCCCCGGGCTAAGAGCAATGCCTTCAAGGAATCTCCGAGTCCCGGGTTACTCCGTTCCACGATTTCATTGACTTGTGGATAGTAATAAGTGGTATGTATCTTTCCAATGTTCCAATGAGTTGGCAAAGTTCGGTCATCATTTGGCTCTCAAACTGTGCTCCTCGGTCTATGTAGATCTGCTCTGGAAGCTCCAGGTAGCAGAAGTCTCACTCATCCAGCGCGTTCGCGACCACCGGTGCCGTGGAATCAGACAACGCCAGCGCGTCCTGCCATCGGGTGAAGTGGTCGGTGAGGACCAGCACCCATCTATTTCCTCTTGGAGTAGCCTAAAATGGCTCAACCAGATCCACGGCCACCTTCTGCCAAGGTCTTTTGGCATAGAGCCTCCGTTTCCCTACAGCCGCCTTTGTTCCTTCATGCTTTGCGGCCTGGCACACCTCGCAACTCTTGATAAGCTGTCTGACTGTGGACGTCAGTTCGAGCCAGTACCAGGTCAGCTGAAGGCGGTTTGTCGTCCTTCCCACCCAATAGTGTGCTAGGGCGTGTGTTTGTCATACCGTGGTTTTCCGCATGGCCGGCGAGCAGATGGCTCACCATCTAGCGTGGTCCTGCAGGGCCATGTGTGCCTCCAGCACGCCGTCCTGTTGTATTTGCAAAAAGCCCTGCATGTGATGCAGTATAGCCAGCTCTCTGCTTCTGACTTCTAGGTGTTCCGCTGATACTTCCTTTCCTGTGGCGATTGCGCGGTACATAATGACTATCGGTCCCTGTCCGATGGCCTGTAGCCTTACCAGCTCACCCTTCTGTCCTGACTTTCTTGGCGAGGCTGGTAGCCCCTCGAGGATACCACTGGCACTCAGGTTCAATCCCGCCACTGTTGGGGCGGAAAGCCCGTACGAGCTGCCGGTCGGCACCCAGGGGTATGCAACGTTGTCCAGGGTCAATCCTGCTTTGTCGAAGGCGGGAGTTCCATCCAGGCAACTGGTCGGTACCCACGCGGCAAACGGCTCCTGCTTCTATGCCAGTTCCTTCCATGAAGGGCCTCCCTTTCTCTGTTCAATGCTCACGCATTGTCGACAATCTTCGTAGGTTTGCCTCCTCAACCCATCTGCATTCTTGTGGCGAGTTCCTGACTGGTGTTCCAGGGTATATCGGAACTCCGGCGGGATCTCGAGCCACCTGGTTCGAAAGTTCTCTCCTCCTACACAACCACCGAAGTGAGGCTAGGTCTGTCCGTAAGAGGAATTCTTGTCTAAATAGATAGGGCTGAAAGTGTTTCACTGCCTTGACCACCACGAGCAATGCTCGTTGAGTGATGCAGTAATTGGGCTCCGATGGGGTGAGGGTTTTGCTGTAATATGCAATGACCCTCTTACAGCCCTCTTGTATTTGAGACAGTACGACCTCTACTCCACATCCACTGGCATCCGTGTCCAAGATGTACTGCCTCCGGGTGTCCGGGTAGCCCAAGATCGGGGTGATGCTGATGCTCTCCTTCAGTTTGTTGAAGGCGACCTGCTCCTCCTCTGTCCATCTCCAGGACTCTCCCTTAGCAGCCAACCAGTGCAAGGGATGTGCTATTGTGGCAAATTTTGGAATGTATTGTCGGTAGTAGCCGACTGTACCGAGGAAACCTCGGAGTTTTTGAATTCCGCGTAGGCTCGGCCACTCTGTGACCGCCTCAACCTTGTCGGGGTCCGTAGAAACTCCATCCTTGCTCACTATGTGATCTAGATAGTGAACCTGGGGTTGCAATGGTTCGCATTTGAATAACTTCAGCTTCAATTCGGCCTTATGGAGTCTCTGGAAAAACTCCTCCAGTTGGAGCAGGTGCGGGTTGAAATCCGGTGCAATGAATATGATGTCATTGAGGTATAACAACAGCGTTTTTCAGTGGAGGCCATGTAAGATGCATTCCATGAGCCTTTGGAAGGTGGCTGAGGCGAAATTCAGTTCGAAGGGTAGCACCTTCCACTTCCACAACCCGGATCGTGTTGACAAAGCCGATTTCTCCTGTGCCTCCGTATCCAAAGGCACTTGCCAGTAATTGCTTCCAAGGTCTAAAGTGCTGAATTAGTGACTGCCAAACAGCGCAACCATGCTGTCATCGATCCTGGGTAGTGGGTAGGCCTCCTGCCCGGTGACGGCATTCAGATGCTGGTAATCTATGCAGAAATGCCACTTCCTGTCTTTTTTCGGATCAGCACCACGGGGTAGCTCCATGCTCCTCCAGCTGGTTCGATAATTCCCCTCTTGAGTAGGTCCTGGACCTGCTTTTCACCCTCCGCTTCCTTTTTCTGCCCAGCCTGTGAGGGTTGCCGGATCGGCCATGTGCCCTCTTTGAGTGGAATAGAATGTTCCACCTCGAAGTTCCTTCCCATGTTGTTGTCTCCCGTGCTGAACACAGTGGCATACCGACTCAGCAGAGAGGCCAACCTCGCCGTCTGATTTGTTCCCACACAGTTCATTCGGGCCGCCTGAAAAAACTCTTCAAGGTGAGCCGGCACTTCATTGGTTGGAGTCAGACCGGCTTTATACAATAAGGGGTCATCCTCCTTGACCTGTGGAGTATCCACCCTCGTGTAGGTGCCAATAGTGGCTCCAGACCAAAAGGTCAATGGCCGTTCCGTCGTGTTCATGCATTCGCTCCATTGAATGTGGAGGTAGTGATTGCCAGCTCGTACAGTGTCGGCTAGTGTAGACATGTGTACGGCCAACAGATTTCACTGCTGGCCAGTGTCCCTTAGCAAGCTGCAGAACATTTCCATAGCCATGTTTTTCCAGTGACACTCCGGCAGGTCTCCGTACATAATGCGTACTAGCTTTTCTACCTTCATGGCATGCTCCCGGAGTGGCGTTTTCTCCTATCGTCTAAGAGCATTGAGCCGGTTAAGCGCCTGTCTAGCAGACAGCCCAAATCTCACCCGAAGGGCATTGAATATGGCCTCCAGGTCCTCAGCTCATCCATAGTCCTTGGCCTGTTTGCCCAGTGCCTCTCTGAGGTGCAACAGTGTTGCTCCTTCTGTCCACTGGTTGGAGTCGGCCACCTCCAAAAAGAGGGCAAGAAAACATTCCATGTCTCTCTTTCCTGTGAACTGGGGAGTCTTGAATCGTGGTGCCGGTTTCTTGGCCCTTGGCATCAGTAGCACCCGCTTTAGGGCTTTGACTAGTTGGTCGGGTCCTGGATCGTCACTTCATGCCCTTCTATTGGCCATGTTTGGAGCTTACAGTAGGTTTCTGCTTCTTTTCTCAAGCAGTTCATCTACTGAGTCCAAGGCCATAGGTTTATTCTGCTTTTTTTCTAGGTTTCTTCTTGTTGCCAGAAAGTTCTTTCAGTAGGAACAGTGCTGCCTTTCTCAGGCAAGTCCTGTCGGAGCATTCAGTATGTTTCTGCTCCTAGAGCAGTGCATCTATTGAGTTCGTTGCTGCAGGGTTTTACACAGTTCTCTCTGGGTTTTTTTGTGTTGCCAACAAGTTCCCCAGTAGGAGAAGTGCTGCCGTTTTTTCAGGCAGGCTCTTTCTCATGTCGTTTGTATTTCTCCCTACTGCCACTTTTAAAGCAGCAGAAAGTTTATCCAGAAATCCAGGGATCCAGTACGAGTCTCGTGGTAGACTTCTTTGGGATCGTCTTGATCCCTCTGCTGCCATCAGTGTAAAAGTTTCATGTCACGTTTACTTGCTCCACCAGTATAAGACTTGATGCATAAGTTTATACATATATTTTCTGCTTCGTTCATAAGAGTACAAGAATAGTCAAGCACATGCAATGAACAGGCCCAGAACAGCACTGTCCTCTATCATAAATATTCAGGCCTATATAGCGGGTAGGTCCCACCTCTCACTCTACTTGGCTGGGCTTGGCTCGGCTCGGCTTGACTCGGCTTTGGCTCAGAGCTAAACACCATCCACCACAATATAATATATATACAAGATATATAATATACAATATATAAGATATATAAATGTATATCTATACATTTAAATCTCAGTTTTTGTCTTGCTGTCACTTGTCTGTCTAGTTGTAGTAATAAAGATTAGCGACAAAAATCAGCTTCGTACTGGATTTGAACTCACCACATTCTATTCGCAAGTCTGCTAATGAGTGCGGAACCACAGGGCAAAGCCATTCTTATCACACTCATTGCTCTCATCATATACTGTATACCCTAGGACACTTATGTATTCGCGGCATCTAACTTTCGCGTTTTCGCGGTGTCATCCTCTCGCGAAAGTTTCATGTGCGAAACTAAACTACCATAATAAACGAGCGAAAAAGCGAAACTAAATAGCTGTGTTCATTGATACTGTAGAATGGAATTTTATAACGATATTCATTTTAACGTTTTTAACGACAACCATAGCATCATTAAAATATAAACCAACAAAATAATCTGACTGTCAAAATTTATTACGTTATTATTTTGCAAAAAAATATGATTATTTTCCCATTAAGAATGATTTATAATGATAGGAATTTGATGTCAATGCACACAGCATTAGTAGCGTTATCATTTGCTAGGGACATCAATCAATGCAGCGAGCACCGTGTGTTGAAATAAAATAAGACACACTGACACTCGCAGTACTACACAAGCAGCATGGCTCTGGAAAGGTTTGGATTCACCACTGACACCTCTTCAATAACTTGTAATTTTTTGAGATTTGTTTTGTTTTAAGTGATGTGACTGATGAGATGTTTTTAAATTAAAATAGGCAAAACATGACCGCAGTTAAAACGCTCAGAAAAAAGACATCTTTTTCTTTTGAGCGTTTTAACAAAGATCAATTTTGCGGATTTTATTTTAAGTTCATTCGGAGGCTTTTACGCTTTCGATGGGACATGGCTAAGCGGGTGTTTGATAAAACTTAATCTTCTGCAAACCTTTATAAAAATCGTTAACAAAAATATTTTGCCTCTGATGATGATAATAATGATGCCTAAGAACTACTAGAAGTTGATGTTTGTCTCTATGGCTTGGAATGAAGTGATATTCTACAGGGATAAAAACCGCGCCCATGGCCGTTGGGCAAATAACTTTTCTAATAAATGATGTTGGGGTCGAGTTATCTGGAGGAATTTATCATTGCATTGGAACTGACCAAACGAATCCGTTTGAGTTGACCTTGTGTTTGAGATGAAATGTTACATTTTATCTGAGGGCGAGTTATCCGAGTTGGACTGTACTTACCGTAAAAAATTCCCAAAAAGTTGGGGCGGCTCACCCGGCCAGCTGCCCCAGTGAAAACGGGCTTGTTGATAGTCCAAGAAACAAATGGCAGCAAGCGATCCAATTGCATTATCGACCTTGCCCACACCATTCTACCTGCGGTTCACAATTACAAACTAGTCGCAAATTGAAATTTTTTTTTATCGGTGAACTGAACCTGAGGAATCTAATTATGTTTGTTCCACTGCATTTACTTTCACATCACTATATTTTCGCACTCATCAGAGCTGCGAAATTAAGTTGCTTCAAAATTTTACTCTGTGAGCTACTCACGAAACTAAATACTAGCGAAATATAAGTGTCCTAGGGTATCATTTTTGCGATTGCACATGCGAAATATGCACTTTTTTATAATTAATTAATACAGCGCACCTTCAGGTTACAATACCCATGTTATGTCCATATTTTTGCCTGATTTGGTACATGGTAGGTATGATATGGTATATGAAAGAGAAAAGATTATATATGAAATATTATGTTAGCGAACGATCGTCCTTCCTACAGTTATTCACTTTTAGTGACGAGCTGGACAGTGCAAAATAATTAGCAAATTTGCTAAAAAATCAAAGGAACATTGTAGGAAACAGTCAATAAAATGCAAAGCATGACTCAACAGGAATATATCAGCTAAAGTTATCCGACCCTGTCAGCAAAAAAATCTTGCCAATAGCTCTTATAAAATTGTTCAGAGATCAGCCGCAAAAACTTGGTTTGCATATCGGCTAGTATGACTGCAGCTTTACATAGTACTTCCAACACTTGATTGATTTTGACATTTTTTCATTCTGCTACATAATTATAACATTGTGCCAATAACTCTTATTGCAACCAGTTTTCTTGTTATTTGGTTTGGAACTCTAGCAGCTTGTCTAGTGAAACCAGAGTGTCATATATACTCCTAATGCTTGTCATGTGTACTAACCACTTGCTGGTTACAACCCCTAATGCTAATATGTTTGAAAAAGTATTACAAGATCCCAGTCTATGCAAATGGTGAAGATGCTAACAACAAAATCTTTACTATAATAAGAGCCATTTCACCCACCAAAACGGTTAGAAGTTGAGGTAAAAAATTGCCGTTTATGAGATTCGAACTTACAATATTTGACTTATCAATCTAACACACTAACATCCATGCGGAGTCGTCTACTTTGAGTTATTTCTGATTAGTTGTGCACATACTTATACTCAGTGCTTTATTGGCACACCTGACGATCTCTCATGATACAATCATTGTTTCCATGATGCACATGGTGAGAGTTGGGAGTTGTGTGCAAGTTGAGTTACTGCGCAACTAGGTGTTTCAATGAACATATGCGTGATGCAGTCTTATCAAGCTTGGCTTTTCAGCATTCATTCGGAACATTGAAGCCGTTCAAAATGTAGATAATGGAATAGCCTGTGTGATATATTAATGGGCATCATGCGCGAGTGCCAATTACATCATTCGCAAATGTGAAACATTCGATAAAGATTTTCGAATAACAAAACTCACTTGCGCATTTTTGCCGTTCCCATGACGGGGATCTCCTGCGGATCGACTCAAACTTGCGCATCATGTGTGTCATAAAAACATAGTGACTAGACTGCTAGTGGAATACATAGTCTATCATTTGCATAATATTTTAATTGAAAGATTCATTGAAAGTTGATATATAAGTGTACTAACAACCTTCCTTTGATTTGTGTTTAATGTTTTTATAGAAACGTTCTTATGATTGGTCAAGTTTACGACCAACTACTAATACTAATCAGTGGAAGGCTTTATCTGCGCTGTTAGTGCAAATTTGGTAAACTTAATACTTAACACAGCTTGGTGTTTACCAATTGAAATCATTAAATAAAAATTACCATAAATCCTTGTGTGTAGGCCATACCCCAAACTTTGAAGGTTGTTTTTGAGTTACAACTTCAACAGTTATGATTCAATTACTGTGTCGAGTTCGAGCTTTGGAAGCATAAGAGTTATAATTTGTGCTGAATAGATCTGCAGACAGTTTGTGTCAAACGGTTTAGTGGATAGGAAAAGTATCGCATGGCCAATATTGTAAGACATTTACCATTGTTGGAGTTGTGTCAGTCTGTCTGTGCGAAGGCACGTTATGAGCTGTAGGCAAGATGACTGCACCGCACAGGGAACCCAAATTTTCAAATTCTCAGTTCAGCACTCTACCATCTGCGCTACTCAGCTACTTTGCTGATGTGAAGATTACTGTTAAACCTCTATTTGAACGCCACTTCGAGAAAGGTTGAATATTAGAACGCCACCCTCTATTTGAACCCCCCCCCTCTATTTGACTGCCACTTTGACTATCTTTGATCTTTATGAACCTATAATATCAAGTGTATAGTAGAAAAGTGTTCACAAAATAGTATTAATAATGTATCGTTTACATATACTCAATAACAAGAATAACAATAATAATCAATTCTCTCGTTGTCCAACTCCAAAGCTTTTTGCTCTTTTGTTAAAACTTTGAACTCAATACCATAGAAATGATTAGTATCTGTTTTAGGCTAATAGTAGTTTTTTGTTTAACGTGGTTTTTCTACTTCGGAGTTGCTTACATATATTAAAAATGGTTTAGATTTATGATGGTAGGTACACTTTAAAAGCAACGCCATAGAAATAATTACTAACTGTCTCAAGTTAATAGTAGTTCCTTATTTAGCACCGTCTTAATACTTCAAAGAAGATGCATGTAAAAAACTGTTGGCAAGTTTTGGGCTAAAGGTTGCGTCTAGTGAGCAAACTTTTATGTATTGCATTTGTGCTAAATGCAGCGCGTAGAAGTTTCGCTCTGCCAAAACATTATTTGGACACTAATATCAACTAGTTCAGCTGTGCAGAAGAAGAGTTGAGGCCAGAAGATATTGTGGAAGATATTAGAAAACTAGGAAAGGTTCGTTCCAACGAAAGAAACAATCAGAACGCAGCTATCCAAACGCATACAATGCAAGTTTTTTTGTTTTAAAGATGTTAATTTTTGTTTCTGCATGTAATATAAGTATGGTTCATTCATTTCATTTGTTCATGAATATACAATTGTATCATTTGATAGATTATCATTATATAACTTATAGATATGCAGATTTATAGCATGTTATTTAATAGCATCCTTGCGGCTATCTTAGCACAACTTACAACGGATCAATGCTCATAACTCCACTTCTATTGACTATAGAAAGCTAGTTTTGGGTGCAAACTGTAGCGAACATATCAATGATTACAATGAAACTTTATGCAAATTTTTAAAAATTCATATAAAATAAAAATATATTTTCCCACGACCAAACAAGAGTGAAACGATTGATTGGAAGAATTATGATAAATGCACATGTGCACACAACTCCCGAAAAATTATCCGTTAACGGCCGTCACCAAACCCTTGCAACAAAATCCTATCAACAAATTTAACTATTTCTCAGTAAAGTCGTTTAAGTATAATAATGATACAAAACGCATATAAACCTATTTAAATATGTTACCAAGCCTTTGAAAGGTTACCGCAAATTCCTAAAACTAACCCATCTAATCGGATTATACATAAATAGACAGATTTATTAGGACGAAAATCATCACAAAACGCTTGAAAAGCTTCGTTTAATAAAAGTTAAGACCGGAAATTGAAACGCCGAGCGACAGAGAATAGAACAATAAAGTCTTGCTACAAATCGCCGCAAACCGCTTGAACAGCTTGGTTTATTTATAGTTTTGACCGACCTACGAAACGTCAATAAAGCTGTGCGACAGATAGTAGAACTGTTTACTGTGTACTGTTTGAGGCGTAGACCGATTTACAGGTACGAAAATGTGGTAGGCCTACACAGTTTATCAGCCTACGTTTTTGTCCAATTACCGAAGGTTTTTCAAATTATCTAGAATATCAGCCAGATTTCTTTACATCTTATCTACAAAGTAGGGCGTTACTACAACGCCCTTTTATGACAAGAATATTTTTTTATTTCACTCCAGTTTGCATAAAACTTCCAGACGCATAAATGCCAACGCTTGCTCTCTGTTACATATCGCTGTCAAAACCATTCTACATTCATCACAACACAACCAACTTTCAAACTGTATATTACACATCAGTTTGCCGTTTAACTTTTAATATTGCATTTCAGAGATATAATAAACATATTTCTTTATTTTTGGCATTGTGGTTGTTAGTTGAATTACGTACAGTAGGTTAGGTCTACAGCTTGAATTAATATCTATTTTATTATTGTAAAACATAAGTTTGAGATAGTTAAATATTTATTTTATTAATATTTATTTCTGTTACATATCGCTGTCAAAATTGTTCTGCATTCAACACAACAAACTTTCAAACTGTATATTACAATATATTTTATTTGTAATATTGCATTTCAGAGCTATAATAAACGTATTTCATTATTGCTGTTGTTAGTTAAATTACGTACAGTAGTTTAGGTCTACAGCTTGAATTAATATTTATTTTAACCAACAACCAACTTTCAAATTGTGTATTACACGGCAGCTTGCCATTTTACTTTTAATATTGCATTTCAATATAATAAGAGATCTAATAAACATATTTCATTATTGCTGTTGTTAGTTAAATTACGTACAGTAGGTTAGGTCTACGGCTTGAATTAATGTTTATTTTATTATTGTAAAACATAAGTTTGAGATAGTTAAATATTTATTTTATTAATATTTATTTATGTTACATATCGCTGTTAAAACCGTTCTACATTCAACACAACCAACTTTCAAACAGTATATTACAATATATTTTACTTTTAACATTGCATTTCAGATATATAATAAACATATTTGATTATTGCTGTTGTTAGTTTAATTACTTACAGTAATTTAGGTCTACAGCTTGAATTAATATTTATTTTAACCAACTAACAACTTTCAAATTGTATATTACATGGCAGCTTGCCATTTACTTTTAATATTGCATTTCAATATGATAAGTGATATAATAAACATATATCATTATTGCTGTTGTTATTTAAATTACGTACAGTAGTTTAGGTCTACAGCTTAAATTAATATTTATTTTATTATTGTAAAACATAAGTTTGAGATAGTTAATTATTTATTTTATTAATATTTATTTCTGTTACATTTCTGTTATTTCTGTTGCGCCTTTTTAGAGTCGTGCTCCCTCAAATTTATTTTATATCATCTCAAACAAGTCTCATTTACATTATACTCTGTCAATTCCTGCTGATAACTACTTTTTCGACTACCAACAGTACCCTTTCTTTTTTCCATTATTACTTTGGTCGTGGGCTGTATGACAGTGGAATTTTTAGTTAATTTTAGAATGAAATAAAATTTGGAAATGCCAACAAATTGAAAAGAAGGACATGGGCTATAATACCATCGCAGGTCAATTGCAAGCAATAGATATCAACTGGTAGAGATATTTCTCAGTTTCTCGATACATATTTATTAAGAGATTTTTGACAAGTTAGAGGTAAGTTAGCAGATTTATTGCATCCAAAAGGTTTAATATTGCTCCATCGGAAAATGAGAGCAAAGTACAGGCAACATTCGCTTCGCCCTTGATAGGGCTAAATTTATTTTCTGAAGATTCTGATGAGCCATTTTAAAAATACATGCAGCCTCTATTTGAACGCCACTTCCAATTGACAACCGTTAATAGAGGAATGGTTGAAGAATTGAGCGCCATGGCGTTCAATTAAATGATTTATGGTAATTGTGCACACAGTTATTATGCATTTCGATCTCTCAAGGTGTGTCAGGCTGCCAGCGTACTGGCCAGATCAAAAAATAATAAAAGGTAAATTAAAACAAAATTAAAACATCCCAAAGCCTTCCTAATTTGAAAGTAATACATAAAAATACATAATTCATACAGTCATTGCTTATTCCCAGAATATATCACATGTTAAATATTAAAAGAGTAATATTCAGTGTAGAGCAGGTATCATTGCTCTAACTTTGACTCTAAAGTGTGTTACCATTAGCGAATAATATCAACAATCTATCACAAAGATTTAAAGACGTATTTCATATCTGTAATAGCAAAAGATACTTTGTATTTCTCATCAATCAAACAGGAAATAATTTTAGATGATTGAAAGCTTAAAGATTGGAAGTAATTTCACATCAAGTCCCTAATAAAGAAAGTACTCTGAAATGCACAAATACATAAACAGTAGACACCAAGTACTAAGCAGAACAAGTCACAAGCAGTGCGTTCCGTAGTTTGAGTTGTTGTACTGTTAAACATTATCATAATTCTACCAAGCACTTCAAGGTTGTTATACAAACTCCAAACCATTGAATCCAATCCAATGTTGGTTCAAACTTCTCATTTAATCGGGCCAGTGACCCAGTTACATCCTCAAAAATAAACTGTATTATAAAGTTCACTGTGGTTTGTGTGTAGATGCAAATGGGTACACCGCTTGACACCACATCATTGTGATTAGACAGTTGCTCTATAATGTTCCCATTGCTTATACACATCAGAAAGGCTACCCCATAGCTAATAAAATGCATTAGCAGGTGCTTGATTTCTTCATTGACTAAATGCTCTAACAAGCATAAGACTATTCCAACTCCGATGTAACCAGCAGCTAAAAATATCAAAGCGAAGCAGGACTGTTCAACATTCTTCATCTCTTTGCTTAAACCACAGGTGTCCTTTAGCGGGGATATTGCCGAAGCCGAGACCGGGCCGTAGTCTACACACACAAAAAAACAACAAAGGTCCACGTAGTCCTGAGCAAAAACAAAAGTATCCATCCAAATATCTCACCAATCCGATGAGCAGCACACACAAAAACTAAACCAATTGACAGCACCACCCATCATGTCAAAATATTCCAAGTTTCAAGTCATGCCTTACACAACTCACCTTATGGTTTGTCAAAACTTGTCCCAAAGTCCCTATTAATTTGAGACTGTCCAATATCCGTTTTAGAAATGGTTGCCGCTAGCCTAGCCTAACGTTCTGATTCAACATCTTAGTAACTATCGGGGCATTGCTGAGTGCTCCTGATCTTTTTGAATCTTTCTTAAGCATGCAAGAACCAATCAAAATCGGGTTAACACTAATGTAAACAAAACTTAAGAGGGACTCACAAAGATCGGGATAACTCAGCAATGCCCCGATAGTTACTAAGATGTTGAATCAGAACGTTAGGCTAGGCTAGCAGCGACCATTTCGAAAACGGATATTAGACAGTCTCAAATTAATGAGGACTTTGGGACAAGTTTTGGCAAACCATAAGGTGAGTTGTGCAAGACATGACTTGAAACTTGCAATATTTTGACATGATGGGTGGCGCTATCGATTGGTTTAGTTTTTGTGTGTGCTGCTCATCGGATTGGTGAGATATTTGGATGGATACTTTTGTTTTTGCTCAGAACTACGTGGACCTTCGTTGTTTTTTGTGCGTGTAGACTACGGCCCGGTCTCGGTCGGCTTCGGCAATATCCCCGCTAAAGGACACCTGTGGCTTAAACTCATTGCTTTTATTTGGCTTGAATAATCTAAAACAGAAAATAAAATGGTTGACAGATACCTAGAACCCTATTTACAGCTGACCTTCAGACGACCACAAGGGGTGCATTTGAATTTGTTACTCTTAAAAATGTGGTTGCGTAAAATTTGAGTTGATTTTAAAAGAAAGTATTTTTTTTTGTCTATCAGTTGATATATTGTTTGTTGTGTTAGGCGATCTCAATGTCAAGATATTTGAAAATTAAAATCAAAAAAATTCGATTGCGGTAAAGACGCTCAGGCCAAAAAAAAACATGCCCAGACTTACCCAATGTGATGTAATGGGATACAAACTGTCTCTATCTCTTGTATTCACATTGGCTATTGCGATAAAAGTCTAGTCCTACGCGGCTCTATTGGCATATATTTTATCTTGTATTTGCTCGCGTTGTCTAGAATAAATTTTTAAATCCAGCTACATATACATTATTACCAATGTCTCAAATGCCTCAAACAAGGAAAATTAAAAGCTTGTCATATTAGTTTCTTCTAAATGCTGTGGAAACATCTTAGTA
Source organism: Watersipora subatra (assembly GCF_963576615.1). Classification (NCBI taxonomy): domain Eukaryota; kingdom Metazoa; phylum Bryozoa; class Gymnolaemata; order Cheilostomatida; family Watersiporidae; genus Watersipora; species Watersipora subatra. Next base: position 2,287,284 of record NC_088713.1, read on the forward strand.
CCGACTACCAATATCACCGGTCTACGGTAGTTTTGTCAAGCAAACTATGTAGAAAAGGTCTTTGTATATCGGCACAGTACCGTCACTACCTGCACTAATGATATACATCCCCAAAAGCCTCACCCACAAGATGCCGTCATCTATCCTAGGGGAGGAGGCTGTATATCATTGCCCACACCAAAAACTAGTTTCTTATTAAGTAAAATAAGCAAGCTGCGTCTTTGAAAAGAATATGTGGCAAAACAAACAACATTCCTAAAAGACATGTACATTGCATAGTCGACTGTCAACGTTATTGAGTCATTATTGGTATCAATTTGTAGAAAAAAATGCACTGGTCACATTTGATTAGTTGATTCAAGTACTAAACCAATGGTCGAGCTATGCAAAAACGCTTGTCCATGCAGCTCTGACTGCACTTCATAAATCCATCTATCAGAAAAGATTTCAGCACAGGTGTCAACGGGGTTATAAAGTATTCAATGTTTTGCATCATGTTTTGCATTGTTTTCAAATGTATTATTTTATTATATAATTTTTACAAGCAAAAAAGTTTCATCTCATCATAAAGCTTTTATTAAAAATATCCACCCGAGTCGTGGCCACTCACATAGTTACAGCTCATACAATAGGGCAAATTCATCTACTTCAGCAAACTCAAACATCATGGTATATGCAGCACACGTTCAAGTCTCTCTTTCCCATTTATGGCAGTTTCCACACTGACAAAGCTGCTTCGGCTGGTGAGACCACATAAACATCTCGTAATCAATAAAACAAACGCAATAAATATATGTCATTCATAGATATTTTATTCTAACGCATATCTACTGAAAGCTTTCAAATTGGGAGTTAGATAGATTGTGAGTATAATTTTAAAAACGAATAAATCTTTAACAAAAGCATACGTACGCCAAGCCAACAATTCGAAGCTTTGGTTCTGGAAGTTAAAAATGTGCATTGATCAATTGATTTTCTTCACTCTCTACAAGTGAGAAATGAACATCTAAAGTCAAATCATAAATCTAATTTACTAGATAAAGCTACCAAAGAAAATTTGAAGCAAATATAGCTAGGTGAAACAATAAAAAATTATAAAACAATGATTGGTGATAGCAAAAAGTTATTATTCTATTAATTAGTAAATGTATTCGTGAGTACTAAAAGTATTACCTTTAGTATATTCATCAAATTAAGCCATTGTATTGCTAGATGCTATGGATTAAAAAAAGCTGTCAAGAACTCACTGCCCGTCCTTATCTTGCACACGTGCACAGAAAATTACATTACAACCTCAAACAAGGAAATATAATCTGAATGTAAACAAAACAGTATATCTATAGGAGACTCAAAGTAAAAGATAAATTTACCTACATTCTCCTATCTTCCTCTGTAGCATTTTAACCACCTGATGCTCAGAAAACTCGGAGTCACCATCGCAGTAACTTTACAGTAATTTTAAAAATTCTGTTGTTGGTCAATGAAACATTTCGGATCGAGTAATTCATTAAAGTAACGATGTTAATTAATTTAGTAAATATAGATGTCCATGCGATTTAATAATAGAGTAAAATTCCTAAATTTGAGATCACATACAAAGCGTTTTGCGAGTGATATTATTTATTACGACCTATATAAAAATTTTGTGTTGATGATTGGCTAATGAAGCGATCCTGTATTTATCGCTCGTAGACTCTTTTCAGATGTATCACTAGTGACGTCACTAATGAAGCAGCCGCTGGAAGGTGAGCTTTTTAAAAGATGACCTCATTCAAATGCATATATCTCTGGACAGGATTGGTCTACAAAGACAAAAATAACACCAAATTGAGCTGATGTTTTATCCTTTTATTGGTCTTAATTTCATTAAATCGAGCTTTTTGACGCAACCACATCTTTAAGGAACTGGAAATTGGGTGCATGTGAGATGTTTGAAAGATTGTTGAGGAGAACTACAGTACTCCTTGCATTGACAGTAGTAAATGTGGGTATGTGTGGGTATATGTGGGTACACATGAGTATATGTGGGTATAAGTGGGTATGTGTGGGTACATGTGGATACATTTGGGTATATGTGGGTACATTTGAGTACATGTGGGTACGTATAAGTGGGTATGTGTGGGTACATGTGGGTATATGCAGGTATATGTGGTCCACATAGGTACATATGGGTTTAAGTGGGTACATATGGGTGCATGTGGGTACATATGAGTACATGCTTGTATATGTGGGTACATGTAGATACATGTAGATACATGCGGGTCCATGGTAACCATGGTAACCATGCTGTAACCAAGTCGGAAAAAGTGTGCTGACAGTGGATAAGCTCCAGAAGCTGTAGCCCTAAATCTTTCTAAACCTTTTAAAGTTTCAAGTTCAGGATAGTCTTGAAACACATTAGTTCAGTGCATGTTAAAAAACGTTTTATTAGAATTATAGGTGGGTCAACTAGCGAGTAATTACTGTACTGTATCACTAAACTGGTATACAGGAGAAAACAACTCCATGTTTATTAATACACTTGAATTAAACCCCATTTCACAAGTGGCATTTTTTAAGCTCGTCCAGAAAAACTTTGAAAATACCTTAATGAGCTAGTATTAAAGTTGTGCACAGCCGTATGCATTGTCTTTTTTCACAGCTTCATTCTTCATGTTGCTAAACTAAACGTAATTTACTTTTTTTGTCCTTTTAATAATTGAGGTGAAAACCAGCTTGTATTCACCAACCATTATTGTCTGTTCATTCATCTTAATTTGCTATAACAAAAAATTAAATTACGCTGATAATACTAACTTTAAAACTACAAAGAGACAACACATTTTCATAGGTGGAGTATCATGTTATGGCTTAGATAATATGCATGCCAGTAATCATAGGTATTATTAATAGAATCATGTTACAGCCTAGATGGTATACATACCATCAATGATAGGTAGGGTATCCTCTATTATTATAGCTTAGGTAATATATATGCCATGCATTCTTGAATATGAGAGAGAGGATAACTATTGTTTGCGGCAATGCATAATATATAAACACCGCCACACTTTCACACTTTACAAAACTTAACCGGAAAACTACAAATCCTGATGATCTCAAATCTTGCTTACAGAAGGAACTCATCGGATCATAGTATGAGATACAATGTAGATTGTTGTATTTTGATTTTGATTTTTTTGGTTTTTTAAAGATCAGTCTCTGCACCTCACAAAGTAATAAAATCGTGAAGACTAAACTGCAAAGTAATAAAAGATCGGTGTACATGTACACCTAACAAATATATCAGATTTTGAAGTCGAAAAAAACTCATTCAATCAATACGATCACTGAGCAAATGAATAAGTCCTTTATTTGGATGCACCTATATTTATACTATATATTATTACTATATATTATATACTATATACCTATATATTATTTATACTTTCCTACAAACAATAGTAAAACTTATCAAGATAGGTTCAACAGCATCAACAGGTTTAGTAAATGAGTGGAATGAGAGTTGGCTTTGTTACACCTCCTAAAACTGTTCAAATTCATGGTAGGGAGTGCATATACTTATGTGAATATTTTGCCTTTCTCTCCAAAGAGCCATCCATGATTATGAATGAGTGAGTTTTTTTTACAATTTGACAGCTGAAAACAGGCGGAGTGGTACATCTGCTTTAGCACCAATAAACAGCTGAAGTCACTTATTTTACTGACTGTACTATTTTATGCTTGTTTTGTGTTTTGTCTCATGGGCTGATTTGCTCAAAACATCATTAACCGGTATAAATAAACTCAATATCATTTTACAAACACATATTGTGCACTACCAGTTTGATTTATGCAAAAAATCAGCATGATGTTTTTGTCAAGCACCTCAATGCTTTTCAAGTCACTTTTATATCTCTATCAATAAACCTAATTTTGTCATTTTGTGTGTGTGCGTGCGTGCGCGCGTGCGTGCGTGTGTGCGTGTGTGTGGAGTGCATGTGTGTGTGTGTGGGTAAATTTGTTAATCTGTGTAAATGCTATGCTCCTATCACATAATTATGTGCCTGATTACATGTAAACTTCACACGCATATGCTCTGTGCTTTCTACCAGATTGCTAAACAATAATAGTTTGTAAAACATCCTTTGATTTCTGAGAATCTTCCTCTTAAACATTTACCCGCATACTAGTTGATTGAAATTTTAAAAAGTGACAGGCATCGCCCAACCTGCTGCTAGTTATTTAGCTGCACACTGTCCTCAGACCTGAATTTCTAAAATGAGGTTTCAATGTAATAATACATACACAGTGCTTTTAGTATATAGTACACAATAACTGGTTTGAGTAGAAGAATACAAGACAGTCTTTCATGTTGTTTTTAATAAGTTCTCAGAGCTTCAACGGCTAACGAAAATACTCTGCCTTTTTTTAGAATTGTAGCATGATACTGCATTGGAAGATAAAATATATGACCGGTTTATATGCTTTTCTTAAAATTATTTTTACAAAATAAAAATAACTTACTATGAACCTTTCAATAAATTCTCAACATTCAGATAAAGTTGTCTCAAATTCATCCAATTCCTGCTGTCCTTAAACACTTGACTACTACTAACTACTCTAGTCAACTAGTAGTAACATCTAGTAGTATGAACAACTACAGTAATCTTTCATCACTTTGTGGTTCACCTTTCCTTACTTTCGTATTTCTTGAACCATTTAAAGATTAACTATTAAAAAATATTAAGTTGAATAAAAATAAAAAGCGTACATAAAACATATAAATATCTTATATACTCTTCTGGCCTCGTGAGATACAGCCGCATGTAGAATTGTGATAGCAGTTGCAGTTTGCTGTATTTCTAGTTACATTTATATCTATCTATCTTGCTGTTCAACATGCCCGACTATGACATCATTTTACTTGATTTCTCCACAGTGTTCTGTTTTTAGCTATCTTGTCCCAACTTTCTAATAGGATCTTTTCAGTGTTAAGATTTTGCTCTAAAGTGTCTTTGAATCGGAGTTTTGGCTGGCCTATATTGCGAGATCCTTCAGCTAGTTGTGCGTACAGGATCTGCTTAGGAAGTCTGGAGTTGTCTTGGCGGCTTACATGCTCTGTCCAATGTAAGTTAAGTTGTATTAGAGCTTCATACATGCTGACCATGTTGGTCTTTTCAAGAATTTCTTGGTTTGTTACTTGATGCATCCATTTTACACTTAGGATTTGGCGTAGATGACGCATCTTGAAGGCATTGAGGCTGTGGGATCGTTTCATGTACACTGTCTAGGCTTAAGCTTCTTATAGGAAGGTAGACAGAATGATAGCTTGATCTGTATACAGCGCATTCGGTTTTTATGTTTAGATCGTTATTGAACCATACTCTATGTTTGAGTTTGCCTGTGTTGTTTTTGATTTGCAGATTTGTATCTCACAATCAAGCTTGTTGTTGCGTGTTACTGTTGTGCCTAGGTACTTGATTTCCTTGGTGGTGACAATTTCCGATCATTGATCTTGATGTTGTGGTGAGTGTTATCAGTGCCAGGGGTGGGCTGGAATAGCAACTTAGTTTTTTTAATGTTTATTTGTAGTTCATAAGATTTTGCTGCAGAGGCAAACCAAGTGATTATTTCTTGCATGTCTTCGTGAAAATGTGCAACAAAAGCCATATCATCCGCAAACATAAGTTTTTTGAAAAGCACTTGCCTTGTCTTCTTAATAGACTTGAATCGATTTATGTTGGATATGTCTGCGCCAGGTCTGCTTTGAATCATCACTCCATTATTACATCCATCAAAGGCCCTATGGAGAACCGTCGCTAAAAGGAGAAAAAAAAGGGTGGGTGCTAGTACACATCCCTGTTTCACTCCCTTTTGGACCTCAAATGGTGTTGAGAGATTGCCTTTAAGGTTGACAGAGGCTTTCATATTGGAGTGTTGTGCTGATATGAGATCTGTGAACCGGGTGATATGGATCTTTGCGAAGGGCAAAGCACTCGTGACACCTTTCATCATGCGCTCTATCTTCAAAATTTTCTAATGATCCTGAAAAAGGGAGATGCTTATGACTAATCTAAAAGGGACTTGATTAGATATAAAATTATCAGTTTCTAGTTCAAAGATTTTCAATTTTCCCCAGAGATCGCTGGCCTCTCTTAAGCACCATAAAAATGTTAACATTAACAATTAACATGACCATCAACATTAACTACAAAATGTAAAGAATTACTGTATTAGATACTTCTAGCCAATCAGCATAATACTTACAGTTTACAGAGTCCACTGTATCATATCAATAGGGTAGACCACAGCATGTATCTGAGTTAGTGTGAATTAGTATATCTTACTAGATTTTAAGCACTCAAGGTGTTTCCTGTTTGAGTGTCTCAGACAATCTCTTGCTGGTAAACACTGGTATGAGAGATTCTGAGAGCTGACCTTCTAAAATTTATGTTAAGCTCTTGTTACTCAGATGGTGGCAATAATATCAAACAACGGCCATTATGTCAATATTCCAGTTGCTACAGAAACTGATCAAACAAGACCAGATTGGCTCTAACCCGCTTCACACAAGATCAATTACAGGAAGTCAGTAGAGCCATGAGACTAGTCTCACAGAATCAGAAAGGGGAATCCTCTACAACATTGTAGCATGATGCCAAGCCAACTCTAACCTAGCAGTAGTGCAATTAGCAATGTCATTGCAGATGAACAGTGAAAAAATTATGTAGCTGCTTCTACTAAAATTCTAGAGATTGGCAAAAACAAAATGGAGCTACTTGAAACTTTAGAACAGTGCCTCAGAAATTTACTCAATGATTCAACAAGCCTGTAGAGATTGCTTTAACAAGGGTGAAAGGTTTTAGATGATTAGGCTTAGTTTTTGAAAACTAAAACTTCTGTAACAATTGAACCTTCTTCGTAGAATGGTAAACTATAAAGTGTTCAGTTTAGGTGTTCTTTTCAAAGATATTTTGTCACACAAACTTTTTATTAATTTATTTTACTTAATAGCCTATTTATTTGTCGCCAGACAAACTATTAAAATAATAGTACCTTTTCAAAACATAAAGGTTCTGTTTCTTGACTAGGAGAGAACTAAGAGAGCTTCTGAGAGCTGACTTTCTGACATTTTGGATTAGCTCTTACTACACAGAGTGTTGTTGTAAGGCAACAATATCAAACAGCGATCATTATTTCAATATTTCAGCTGCTAAAGAGCTGATTAAACACGACCAGATTGGCTCTAATGAACTCCACACAAAATTAATTACAGAAGGTCAGTAAAGCAGTAGGCTAGTCTCACAGAATTAGAAAGGGAAATTCCCTAGAATAATATTTATGCAGGTTTATATCAAAGCATCACTAGCTTACAGCTACCCATCATTGACAGGTTTATATCAAGGCATCGCTAGCTTGCAGCTACCCATTATCGGTAGGTTTATATCAAGACATCACTAGCTTACAGCTACCCATCATTAGTAGGTTTATATATGGACATCACTACCTTACAGCTACCCATCATTGGTAGGTTTATATCAAGACATCACTAGCTTACAGCTACCCATCATCGGTCGGTCTATATCAAAACATCTCTAGCTTACAGCTACCCATCATTGGTAGATTTATATCAAGACATCACAAGCTTACAGCTACCCATCATTAGTAGGTTTATATATGGACATCACTACCTTACAGCTACCCATCATTGGTCGGTTTATATCAAGACATCACTTGCTTACAGATACCCATCATTGGTAGGTTTATATCAAGACATCAATAGCTTACAGCTACCAATCATCGGTAGGTTTATATCAAGACATCACTAGCTTACAGCTACCCATCATCGGTCGGTCTATATCAAAACATCTCTAGCTTACAGCTACCCATCATTGGTAGATTTATATCAAGACATCACAAGCTTACAGCTACCCATCATTAGTAGGTTTATATATGGACATCACTACCTTACAGCTACCCATCATTGGTCGGTTTATATCAAGACATCACTTGCTTACAGATACCCATTATCGGTAGGTTTATATCAAGACATCATTAGCTTACAGCCATCCATCATCGGTAGGTTTATATCAAGACATCACTAGCTTACCGCCATCCATCATCGGTAGGTTTATATCAAAACATCTCTAGCTTACAGCTACCCATCATTGGTAGGTCTATATCAAAACATCACTAGCTCACAGAACCCCATCATCAGTAAGGTTATATCAAGACATCACTAGCTTACCGCCATCCATCATTGGTAGGTTTATATCAAAACATCTCTAGCTTACAGCTACCCATCATTGGTAGGTCTATATCAAAACATCACTAGCTCACAGAACCCCATCATCAGTAAGGTTATATCAAGACATCACTAGCTTACCGCCATCCATCATTGCTAGGTTTATATCAAGACATCATTAGCTTACAGCTACCCATCATTGCTAGGTTTATACCAAGGCATCACTAGCTTACAGCTACTCATTATCGTTAGGTTTATACCAAGGCTTCGCTAGCTTACATCTACCTATCATCATCCATCATTGGTTAGTGCTAAATATACACAGTTGTTTTAGCAACATTGGAACTCAACAGACTCACAGCTGCAATTAGTTTTACATTTATGTAAGAACATCTAACATTGTCAATGTGTTTGCGTGTGAGGTATGAGGGGGGTGTGAGTGTATGTGTGTGTGCTTGTGTGCTTGCATGTGTGTGCGTGCACATGTGCTCATGTGGGACTGTGTTAGTTCACACACATGTGCATACATGTGTGTGCATGTTTGTGCATGCGCATCTGTGAGTGTGTTTATGTACACATAAGTGCGCATGTGTGTGCGTGCGTGTGTGTGTGCGTGTGTGCAAGCGTGCGTGCGTGTGTGTGTCTACTAATATGCGCAATACTATGTATTTATGCTATTTGTGGCAGATTATATGTAAACTTCACCAGCTTATGCTCTGTACCTGACACCAGGCTGCTATAACATTAGACTTCAAAGCCACATTTGGTTCTTGACAACCAGCTACATAAGCACCCATCAGTAGACTATCATATTGAAAAAGATGAAAATCACAGGCATCGCCGGGCTTACTACTAGTTATGTAAATGCACACTGTCCTCAGACCTGCATTTCTAAAACGAGGTTGCAACGTAATAATACATGCATGGTGCTTTAGTATATAGCTGGTTTGAACAAAAGAATACAAGAGAGTCTTTTGTATTTCTTATAAGTTGTCAGAAATTTAGCCGCATACAAATGTACTATGTTTTTTCAGAGTTAGTAGCATGCTACTGCCTTGGAAGCTAAATTATATGACACGATCATATGCTTTTCTAATAGTTTTTTTTACAAAATGAAAATATGATACCATAAACTAACTTTTGAACTGATTCTAGCCATTCAGATGAAAGTGTCTTATATTCAGCCAACTCTTGCTGTCTTTAAACACTCACCTACTACTGACTACTCTAATGAACTAATAGTACCAAAACTACAATAATCCTTTGCTACTTTGTGGCTCACCTTTTGTATTTTTTGAACCATTTAAAGATTAAATTGGATTTTAAGACTATCCATTAAAAATATTAAATTGATTAAAAAAAGCACAGTATACATAGAATATCTACAGTAAATACTGTAAATATTTTATATACTCTTCTGGCCAAGTGAGATCCCGCCAAGAGTAGACTTGCGATAGCAGCCGCCACGGTTTGCTGCGTTTCTTGTTACGTTTGGTAAAGCGTAAAAAGGCCAAGCGCTCGTGACTTTCATCATGCCATTGATCCTTAAAATTCTTTTGCCTTCTGTCCTTCTTTTTCTCCTTCTCTTTCTCTCTTTCTCTCTCTTTTTCTCTCTTCTTTTTTCTCTCCTTCTCTTCCTCTATCCTCCTCTCCTTCTCTCTTTCTCTCCCTTCTTCTCTCCTTTTTCCCCCTGTCTTTTCTTTCCCTTTCTTTTTCTTTCCTTCTCTTCCATTCACTTCCTTTCTCCTTTTCCCCTGTTTCCTTCTTTCTTTTTTTCCCTGTCTCCCTCTTTATTATTCTCTTCCTTTTTAATTCTCTCCCTCGCTCTTTTCTGTCTACCTGTTTTCTCTCTCCCTTTCTTCTTATTTCTCTCTCTTCCGTTCTCTTCCTCTCGCCTTCTCTCCCTCTCTCCTTCTCTCCCTTTATCCTACTTTCCCTCTCTCCTCTCCCTCTGTCCTTCTCTTTTTCTCTCCCTGTCTCCTTCACTCCCACTTTCTCTCTCTCCCTCTCTCTCTCTCTCTCCCTCTCTCCATCGTGACTGTTCTGATTCTCAATTGGTCCAATTCAAGGGTTTCATCCAAAGTGGCAATGATTTTTTTGCGTTAAGGTGAAATGAGTTGAAACACTGCAAGATTAAAATCTATAAGAGCCATCGTGTTAGATATAATTTTACAATTTGTCAGCTGAAATGAACACTTGCTGTTGAAAGCTAGTTCATTTACTATGATGAAACAAATTATATTATTTATACCCGCGTGTACCCACGTATACTCATATGCACCCATGTGTAGCCACATACACTCACATGTGCCCACATATACCTGGTTATACCCATATGTACCCTTGTGTACCAAATTGTTATGTTTCTGTATGAATAATAGCGCAAACTATAACAAATGTGGTTTATTCACTCTCATATTATGTAATGAACTGTTGCCTTAAAACCTAGTTTATAAAACTATGAGCCACGGCTATTTAATAAATAGCTATACAAAGCATAAATTATATTAAATATATAGCGCCAAGTTAGCTTGACCTAAGTTTTTATTATATCAATATATCACACATATACCATAAAACCTCTAATTTAACGTCATGGCGCTTTATTTTTCAACCCTTTCTCTATAGTAGCGGTCCATTAGAGGCGGCATTCAAATAGAGGCTGGCGGTGTATTTTACAAAATGGATCATCAGAATTTTTGGAAGATAAATTTAGCCCTAATACGGGCGAAGCAATTGTCGCCTATATTTTGCTCTCTTTTTGTGGTTGAGCGATATTAAACTTTTTTGATGCAATAAATTTGCTAACTTACTTCCAACTTGCCAAAGATTTCTTAATGAATATGCATCGAAAGGCATAATATAATTGAGAAATATCTCTACCAGTTGATATTTATTGCTTTCAATTGACCTGCAATGATATTATCGCATGTGCCCTTCTTTGCAATTTGTTGGCATTTTGAATTTCTATATCATTCTAATTTATATCTATATTTAACATTGTTGAATGAAAGCTCATTGCACTCATTAATATTTTTGCCTCAGTTTGCAGCCATAACTAGCTTTTATGTGCAATAGAAGTGGAGTTATGATCACCGGTCCAATGTAAGCCGTGTTAAAATAGCCGCAAAGATGCTATTAAATAACATGTTCTAAATCTGCATATTCAGAAATTATGCAATAATAATTTATCAAATGATCCAAATATATATTCATGAACTAGTTACATAGACAAACCATACTTAAATTACATGCAAAAGCAAAAATTAACGTTTTTGAAACAAAAATATTTCCATCGTTGGCTCGGATAGCTGCATTCTGATTGTTGCTGTCGATGGAACAAACATCTTCTAATTGTCCAATACTTTCCACAATATCTTCTGGCCTCAACTCTTATTCTGTACTGCTGAACTAGTTAATATTAGCGTTCAAACAATTTTTGGCAGAGCAAACTTTGACGTGCTGCATTTAGCACAAGTGCAACGCATAACAGTTTGCTCGCTAAACGTAACCTTTGGCCCAAAACCTACAAACCGTTTTTATATGCATGTTCTTCTAAATATTAAGACGGTGTTAAACAAGAAACTACTATTAGCCTGAGATAGTTATTAATTATTTCTATGGCAGTGTTTTTAAAGTTCATCTACCATCGTAAACTTAAACCATTTTTTATATATGTATAAGTACTTCGAAGTATTAAGACTGTGTTAAACAAGGAGCTACTATTAGCCTGAGACCATTGTTGATTATTGCTATAGTGTTGCTTTCAAAGTTTTAATAAAAAAAGCAAAAATTTTTAGAGTTTGACAATTAGGTAATTGATTATTATTAATATAAGCAATACATTATTAGTTCGATTTATGGACACTTTTCTACTGACTACTTAATATTATGGGTTTATAAAAATCAAAGATAGTCAAAGGGGTAGTCAATTGGAAATGGCGTTCAATTGGAAGTTTTACAGTACCTACAGATACCCACACATACCCACTTATACCTATATGTACCCGTGTGTACCACATACAACCACATGTATACTATATTTAATGGAAAGAGCAATTTAGTTTTTTTTGATGGTCTCTCAAACATCTCACATGCACCCAACCATCAGACTCCTAAGAGAAGCAAACCCAAATGCACCTCTTAAGGTCATCTGAAGCTAGTCTGTAACTAGGGTGGTAGTTATCTGTCATTTATTTTATTTGCTGTTGTAGATTATTCAAGTGAAAGGGAAGCAAATGGTTTAAGCAAAGAGATGGAAAATGCTGCAAAGTCCTGCTTTGCTTTGATATTTTTAGCTGTTGGTTACATCGGAGTTGGAATCGTCTTATGCTTGTTAGAGCTTTTGGTCAATGGAGAAATCAAGCACCTGCTAATGCATTTCATTAGCTATGGGGTAGCCTTTCTGATGTGCTTCAGCAACCACAGCATTATAGACCAACTGCCTGACTACAAGTATGTGGCTTCAACCAGCGTACCCACTTGCATCTACGCACAAACCACAGTGAACTTTATAATACAGTTTATTTTTGAGGATGTAACTGGGTCACTGGCACGATTAAATAATGAATTTGAACCAACATCGGAATGGATTCAATGGTTTGGAGTTTGTATAACAACCTTGAAATGTTTGTGTAGAATTATGATACTGTTTAACAGAAAAACAACTCAAAGTATGGAACGCACTGCATGTGACGCATTCTGTTTAGTACTTGGTGGCTGCTGTTTATATATTTGTGCATTTCAGAGTACTTCCTTTATTAAGTACTGGTTGTAAAAGAACTTCTAATCTTTAAGCTTTCAATCATCTAAAATTATTTCCTGTTTGATTGATTAGAACTGCAAAGTATCTTTTGCTATTACAGACATGAAATACGTACTTACAGTTTCGTGATATTTTTTTAATAGTATTCGCTATTGGTACAACACGTTGGAGTTAGAGTTGAAGCAGTTGTACCTGCTCTAAACCAAATAATGCTCTGTTAATACTTAGCGTGTGATATATTCTCTGAATAAGCAATGACTGCATAACTTTTGTATTTTTATGTAAAACATTCAATTTAGAAAGACTGAGATGTTATTATTTAGTTGTAATTTAGCTTTTATTATTTTTCAATGCTGCCTTATGATAAATTTATGGCTTATGAATTGCAGTGCCGTAAGAGGTGATTGTTTGTCCCTAAATTCCGTAATAAACGATGCAAGTGTTTTGCTTTTTGCTATCCATATCGTATTTTTCTCTATTTACTCTGGTTTGTGTGCAGGCAGTCTGGTATGCCTTGAGAGATCGACATAACACTGCTTGTGACTGCTTGTGACTGCTTGTGTGCGCACTGTTTGTGAGATGTTCTGCATAACACTTGGTGGTTGCTGTTTAGATTTTGTACAAATCAATAAATTTCTTTTATCAGGCACTTGTTATAAAAGAACTTCCAATCTTGCAAGATTTCAATAATCTAAAATCATCTTCTGATAATTGATACTTGGATGAACTAGTGACCAAGAGATTAAAAAAGTACAAAACTTTTAGTTATAAGTATAATTATATTGTCTATGAATTATATTTGTGTTTATAGATCATTTTTTATGATTTTTTGAATATAAGTATTTTATAACCATATTCAACAATATTGCTTAAAAGCTCATTGCACTCATCGATATGTTTGCTAAAGTTTGCAGCCAAAACTGCATTTTTATGTGCCATAGAAGAGGAGTTAAGAGCGGTGATCTATTGCAAACCGAGTTCAGATAACCACAATGATGCTATCAAATAATATGCTATTAATCTGAAAATTAATAAATTATATAATAATAATAATCCATAAAATGCTACAAACATATATATTCAAGAACGAGGGACATAAACATATTCATAATAAACCCAGAAACAAAAATTTACATTTTGGAAACAAAAATATTTGCATCATTTGCTTGACCAGTTGAGTTTTGATTGTTGCTTTTGTTTGGAACCATTTTATTTTTCTCTGGTTGTAGCAATACTTTACACAGTGTCTTCTAACCTCAAATTTTTTTCCGAACTGATGAAATAGTCGATATTAGCATCTATACAATTTTTAGCCAAGCCGTTGCTATTTAGAAAACTTTCTTCACAAATAATGAGACTTTTAGCTGCATTCATACTAAGCACAAGTATTAACCTTAACATATCAGTGCAGATTTCATCGTAATTGCTATAACATTTTCACTTACGGCGAAATATCAAGACCCCATTAAACAAGGAAGTAGTATTAGCCTGATACAGTTATTAATTATTTCTATGGCGCTGCATTCAAAGTTTTGACGACGGTGTTAAATGACGATGGAATTTATGTCATAAGAACATTAATATACAAGTAAATTGCCTAATTCGTTCCAAAATGTTTCCAAGCTGATGATGACAACAGCTTTTTTTTGGCCAAAAAAGAGAAAAGCTAGACTTGAGTTTTTAAGTTGTGCTTTAATGGCAGCGTCAAAAAAAATCCTCAACTGCAGTTTGTATCGAAAAAATCTTCCTTCTTTGTTATCACTTTCACTCTTTTTAGGGTTCACGATTGCGGTAATTTTGCAATCCATCGTTTTTTTTTACGTCATCAAGTCGTTTGCACATGCGCTCGTTCAAAAAAAAAGCCGTCATTTTTGTAGAAAACGTTTTTCTTTGATTTATTAGTACTTTTAAGTGTTGTTTTGATACTATAATAAAAAATTGCAAACAAAAACATCGTTTTCAAATTATCATTGCAAAAGCTTAGTGTTTCTAACAAAAAAATTGTCTATAAAGATGGCCGACAACGATAAAATGACGACACGAAAAAACGAAGGATAGGTTGAGTAAATTTCTGACGTACATATACAATTATTTGTGTATTTTTTCTATAAAGCAAGGTCTGTTCTGCGAAGGAAAACAAATAACGAATATTTTATATGTCTGCAATAAAGTAAAACTAAAATACACTTTTGCTATAATAAGAACGAGCGATGTGTACCTGCCAAAGCACACATCGCTCATTTTTTTCACTTTATCTCTTATCGCATCTATTGCTTGCCAAGGATAAAAATACCTAATATAATAATAATCGATAATACTCCAACTCGTGACAATCCGATTGGTAGACTGACGCAGTAACACCTGCATCAATTGATTGCTTTTGATTACAAGTATATATATTATATATACAATATGTATATTATAATATGAATATGTTATAATATCACTAATATATATTATAATATATACATTATATATGTTATAATATATAAAATATATTAAGAACTTGGAATTAAGTATTAAGGGCATTCGTAGAGCATTCAATAGAGCATTTATATAAATGCTCTATTTTAATATTGAGCACTCGGCTTCTAGTGAACTGCAACCTTCTTCTTCAGTATGTTATATTATATATTGTAAAATATATATTACATATATGTTACATTATATATACATATATATGTATTTATATAAATAAATTTTGCATCAAAATGTTACTTCAGTAAAATATAATGAAGTTCAACATTATGAAGTCTAATTGTTATAATTCATAGACCTATTAACTATACATTAAATAGTAGTATAGTTAATAGTATAGTTAATAGGTCTATGATATAATGTCACACACAGAAGAGGCCAGTGAAAAAACTTACATGCCAACAAAGGGCCGCATTCGCTTTTATATAAGATTGCAAAACAAAACTAATTTTGACATGAGCCAAACAAAAAATACAAAATGAAATATAATAGCACTACAAAACTAATTTTGACATGAGCTAAACAAAAAATACAAAATGAAATATAATAGCACTACAAAACTAATTTTTGTACCAGGCACACAGAGGTAAAGACGACAGGTAAACATGTAAAGATTTCCTTGTCTAAACAGTTTATAAACTTGTACGAACAGCCATTGTATATATATAATATATATACAAGTATATATTTTATATATACTTTATATACATATATATATATCAGCTATATATAAAGATAAATACAAATCATTGATTATATATACAAGATATATATACAAGATATACACGTATCTAGTATATATAATATATATACAAGATATATAATATACAATATATAATATATATAAATGTATATCTTTACATGTAAATCTTAGTTTTTGTCTTGCTGTCACTTGTCTGTCTAGTTGTAGTAATAAAGATTAGCGACAAAAATCAGCTTCATACTGGATTTGAACTCACCACATTCTATTCGCAAGTCTGCTAATGAGTGCGGAACCACAGGGCAAAGCCATTCTTATCACACTCATTGCTCTCATCATATACTGTATATCCTTTTCGCGATTGCACAAGCGAAATATGCACTTTTCATTATTAATTAATACAGTGCACCCTCAGGTTACAACAGGTCCATCTTTCTTGCCTGATGTGGTACATGGTAGGTATGATATGGTATATGAAAGAGTTAGCAAAAGATTGTCTTTCCTACAGTTATTCATTTTTAGTGATAAGCTGGGTAAAATAATTAGTAAATTTGCTAAAATAATTGGAGAAAAACTGTAGGAAAGGGTCAATAAAGTGCAAAGCATGACTCAACAGGAATATATCAGCTAAAGTTATCTGTTCCTGCAAGCGAAAAAAATCTTTCCAATAGCTTTTATAAAACTGATCAGAGATTGGCCAAAAAACTTGCTTTGCAAATTGACTGGTTTGAACGCAGCTTTACACAGTACCTCCAACACTTGTATGATTTTACCATGTTTTCACTTTGTTATATCATTATAACATTGTGCCAACAACTCCTATTATAACATTGTGCCAATAACTCCTACTGTAACTAGTTTTCTTGTTCTTTGATTTGCAACTGTAGCAGCTTGTCCAGTAAAACCAGAGTGCTTAGTGCTTAGTGCTTAGTGCTTGTCATGTGTGCTAACAATTTGCTAGTTACAACCCCCCTTGCTAATATGTTTAAAAAAAAGTCTCACAAGATCCCAGTCTATGAAAATGGTGAAGATGCTGACAACGCGAATCTTTACTATAGTAAAAGCCATTTCACCAGCCACAACAATTAGAAGTTGGAGTAAAAACTGCTGTTAATCACTATGTTTCCTTGGTGCGCAGTACTGCGATGCAGCCCACTCTGAAGTCGAGGGGATTGTACGTTGCCATGCTGCGCAGTGGTTTTCAGCAAATTAACCAGATAAGAGAAACTGTATAAATCGAACCGCCTGATGGAGAAATAGAATCGATCATGGATACCGAACATCAGAAACGGTCTTTTTTTGCTTATGTCATCATTATACTTTTATTTACAATACACATTCACAAGGTTTTACAAACATTAACACAAATTATACAAAGCAATATATTTTTAACAAGTATTTTTAAGTAATATATTATTTAAAAGTTAATTTAGGACTTGTCATCTTTTTTCGAAAAGTATTGGCATCGATAACAAAGTCTAGGAAAGTAATCATCCTCGTGGGTGCAGACCATAATTAAATTTAGGTGAAAGAAAATCGGAAAAATAGAAAAATACAAGATTAGCGGGATAACCTTTGTACTAGTTTATGGCCCTCGAATAATCCGTCTCCATGGCATGAGAGCTTATGTGCAGCCACTGCGCATAGCTGATCAGTGCGCAGTGATTTCAGTACGAAGACGCTGTTTCCATGATTCGGAGATAGTGCAACTCCAAAGCACTGCGCATCATGGAAGCGTAGTGTATGTGATTCGAACCAACACCATTCTGCTTACCAGTCTAACACTCTAATACACATGCGGGGTCATCCACTTTGAGTTATTTCTGATTAGTTGTGCCCATACTTATACTCAGTGCTTTATTGACACATCTGATGATCTCTCACATCTCACTCACTATGTTTCAATGATACGCATTTGGACTTGTACGCAAGTTTAGTAAAGCCTGGTTTCCATATGACAGCGCAAGGTGCGCAACAAGGCGCACGATGTCGTACGTTGACCGGCTGTGATGTGGAAAGCTCATTGCACGACGGACACTTGTCGAACGTGCGATGATCGCAACGATCCAACAGAATGGACTCTTGCAACGGGTGCGTGCGATGATGTATCCCACAATACAACTCTCAACCTTTTCAACCTATTCCACAATGCAAATGGAGGCTGCTTTCCAAAGAAATCGGTCTCCAGTACGAAAGAGTATGGAAATTACCCGCCCTGTCCAATGCAAGCACGGCCCCTACACGCGCTATGGAAACACTGCATCGCAGCCAACGCAATGCATTGCGCACGGTCACTGCTCTGTCACGGTGCACTGCGCCGATTATTGTGCTGCTATAATTATGAACAGGCTTTACTGTACAATTAGGCGTTTGATATCAGCATCAGCATTTAATGCAATGAATGCCAGCGCTTGACCCCATAGGTCAAGTATTAAGCTAATTAATGACCCCATAAATAGCATACACGTCAGACTGGACGTGTTGCAAAATGTATCACTTCAGGTTAATCTGACAGTTCCTGAAAAAGCCCTTGATAAGTGTTAGGACCACCCAAGGTAGCTTATAAAAACCTAGTCCTGGCGGTGTGTTTCTTTACTAGAGAACACTACCAAGCATTGTCACCACATGACAGAAGCATGCCATTATTATTATAAATAGCAACGCAGTCTTATCAAGCTTGGCTTTTTAGCATTCATTCGGAACATTGAAACTTTTCAAAATGTAGATAATGGAATAGCCTGTATGATATATTAATGGGCATCATGCGCAGGTGCCAATTACATCATTCGCAAATGTGAAACATTCGATAGAGATTTCCGAATAGCAAAACTCACTTACCTTGGGCATTTTTGCCATTTCCATGATATGGATTTTTTGCGGATTGGTTCAAACCTGTGCATCATGGGCGTCATAGAAACATAGTGACTAGACTAGTGCTAGAGGAATACATAGTCTATTATCATCTGCCGTAACTTTATATTGAAAATATCCATTGAAAGTAAATGTGCAAGCTCACTAACAATCCACCTGATTTGTGTTTCTTTATATAAGCTTTCTTATGATTGGTCAGAATTGCAACCAACCACTAATACTAATCAGTAGAAGGCTTTTTCTGCGCTGTTAGTCCATATTTTGTAAGCTTTTTTAGGCCTAACGTAACTTGTTCACCAATTGAAATCATTAATTACCATAAACACTCATGTATAGGCCACACCTGAAACCTTTAAACAATATTTTACTGTTATAGGTGTGGCTTATACATGAGAATTTACAGTAATTCAACTACAGTCCGGGTTCTGGGTTTGGGAGCACAGGAGTTATAATTTGTGCTGAATAAATGTGCAGACGGTTGGTGTCAAAACGGTCTAGTGGATATGAAAAGTATCGTAGGGCCTATATCGTAAAATATTTACCATAGTTAGAGCCATGTCAGTCTGTGCGAAGGCACGCTATGAGCTGTACAAAAGATGACTGCACAGCACAGGAACTGAACTTAAATTTTCAAATTCTCAGTTGAGCCCACTACGTAACTAGCCGCGCTACTCAACTACTGTACCTTGCTGAGCAGAATGATTGTGCATACAGTTATTATGCATGTCGATCTCGCAATGGGGGCCGAGTGGCCAGCGTACATACTAGCCAGAAAAAAGAAAATAATTTT
The DNA here is from genome assembly GCF_963576615.1 of Watersipora subatra. Taxonomy (NCBI): domain Eukaryota; kingdom Metazoa; phylum Bryozoa; class Gymnolaemata; order Cheilostomatida; family Watersiporidae; genus Watersipora; species Watersipora subatra. The sequence goes on from NC_088713.1 coordinate 2,307,115, forward strand.
CCAGAGAGCAAAAAGACAAACACATGCATCGGTTTATTAATGTATTTAGATACAAACAATTACTTCTCACGGCCCTGCAATTCATAAGCCATAAATTTATCATAAGGCAGCATTGAAAAATAATAAAAACTGAATTACAACTAAATAAAAACATCCCAAAGTCTTTCTAAAGTGAAGGTTTTACATAAAAATACAGAAGTTATGCAATCATTGCTTATTCACATAATATATCAAATGCTAAATATTAAAAAAACAATATTTAGTTTACAGCATGTACAACTGCTTCAACTCTAATTCCCAAGTGTTGTACCAATAGTGAATACTATCAACAATCTATCACAAAGCTGTAAGTTCGTATTTCATGTTTGTAATAGCAAAGGTACTTT